>NC_051177.1:231205848-231320084 GCF_013339695.2 Rhipicephalus sanguineus
TTTGTAGATACAACATGGTGCGGAAGGGCATTCCACTCTGACGCTGTTCGAGAAAAAAATGATGCAGAGAAAGTAGTTGTGTGTGAACGCGGTTTTAAAACCTGTAGCTGGTGACCAGTGCGTTGCGATATTCTTGCTGGTGGGGTGATGTACGACATGCGGTAAAGTGAACCGTAGAAAAACTTATGAAAAACACCAAGGCTGGCTATCGTACGACGGTGTAAGAGTGATTGTAATTTAGATTTTTCTTTTAAGGCTGATATGCTTACGTCATACGAGTAGGATGAATGAATGTATCTTGCTGCGCGATTTTGAAATTACTCAAGTGCGCTGATGAGGTATTTTTGATATAGGTCCCAGATTGGTGAAGCATATTCAACTTTAGGCCTGATTAGTGATATGTACGCCAGTAGTCTCACGTCGCGTGCGACATGACGTAAGTGGCGCCTCAAAAAGCCTAGTGATTGGTTCGCCGATGATAGAATGCTGTTGATATGTGTGCCCCAGTTAACATCAGATGAAATTAAGACTCCTAAGTACTTGAATGATGGGACTGTTTCAATGAGGCTATTGGCTATTGTGTAAGAAGAAGGAATGGGGCTGCGACTACGGGTAAATGACATATGTTAACATTTTTTTTTTTGGATTAAGAGTCATTAGCCACTGGGTACACCAAGTCTGTACATGGAGCAAGGTGTGGGAGCGGGCTAGTTGGTATTTCATAATGCTAAATCTTTAGCGCAGAAAAAAGGCAGTGATGGTTTCTTGGCGGCTCATTGCGCAGAATGTAAATGCGTGCCTTTATTTGACAGTACATCAGTGTTGGCATCTCACCCTAAGGATAGCATCAGGCTCATCATTGAGGCGGCAGCGATTGCTAATGGAAGCTGCATCAGCAAGCCATCCATCGCACTAACAAAAAAGGAACTAGATTACTTAATTCACCCGCACGTGTAGGTCCTGCGTAGTTTTGCTGCTTTTTATTTATATAAGTGTCCCCTTTTGCGTTGACTGATATCTGTGTAATCACATGTGACAGGTATATATGTGTGTGTTGCTTTAATAAACGATAGTTGGAAGTTAGCGCTTGTCTTCGTCGTTCTTTGTCCGCTGTGCTCGTTTTGCGCTAAAGTTTTAGCATTCTGTACATGGTTAAGGTTTTGCTGCAACGTATCTGCGTCAGTAATATTGTTAATGGTATGATAAATCACGCAGTCATCTGCGGACATACGGATTTTACAAGTTACATGGAGGGGTAAGTCATTGATATATATAAAAAAAAGAAGTGGGCCAAGAACAGACGCCTGGGGGACACCTGAAGTAACCGCAAGTGGGACGGAGGACTGATCACTCACGCTGACGAATTGCGAGCGGTTGACTAAGAATCCGCCGCCGCCGCCGGTGTCCGTAACCACTATCGCTCGAAGTAAGAAAAAAACGAAATAAGAAAAAAATTCAAGCATGGAACGAGGTTCGAACCTGGGCCCTCTGCGTGGGAGCCCAGTATTCAACCTCTGCGCCATGCAGGTTCTTGAAACTGCTTTGCAAAAAGGTCCTATACAGGCTTCACGTCGGGAACGAAGCACATTAACATGTGCAATGTAGCGTGGTAGAAGAGTAAAAAATTACACCATCTCCCGCTAAAGGGGACCATGAGGCGATGCGAAGCCGGAGCACTTGCACGATCGCGTTCCGTTGGCGTTCGTTGGGCATGCTACCGACCTCGCGTCGTGGAACGCGAAGAGGGACGCTACGCGCGTCGTATCTTCCATCTAGCCTGGCCGTTAATTCTCACAGGGCGAGCGGGGAACGCGGTCGACAGGCGGGCGAGAGGGTGGCAGCGTAGGAGAGGAGAGAGAAGGGGAGGGGACGCGCATGCGCTCGAGCTCATCGCGGCGTTGCGCAGGAGAGAATTTCGGCATATCTAGCCCGCGTTTCAGAGGAAGAGTGGAAAGGGGGAGGAGATAGGGGGAGGGGAGAAGGAAAGTGGGGAGGGAAAGTGGAGAGGGGAAGGGTAGAGGGTGAGTGGAGAGGAGGTGTGTGGAGAGGGTGTGCGCATGCGCAGTAAGGGTGGTCACGCCGCACACCACCACCACCACCCGATTGAGCTCCGCCTTAAGATACTTCGCATCTAATAAAGTACCAAGCGTCGCACAACGCGAATTCTGTAACCAGGCGCCATACAATGCGAATTGCGCAACGAGGAGGTTGTTGAATGCTTCCAACCCATTACAAAGGGATCCGGTATAATTCTTCATCGTCATCAGGCACAGCATCAACAAAGTGCGCAGCCTTACATGCATTTAGCAGGCACCACGGCTCTCCGTAGAATGACGAAAAATGGCATAATGCCTGCATTCATACTTCTCAAAAATTACAATGATTTATAGCGTAGTGGGTTCCTCGCAACTGCACTTGTATTGGTTGCCAAGGGAGCCCATAAGCGCATGATCCATATCCTCGGGGTCTCAGTAAAGTTCTTCGCCTCCCCCCCTCTCTGTCCCACGTCAACGTATGTTATACAGCATGGCAGGAGAGGGAAATAGCGACCGGGCGTCACCCAGTGCAAATTACATAACTGGTGGGCCGTTTAAAGTTTCCAACCCATTACAAAGGGATGAGCCATAATTCTTCACCGTCAGCAGTCGTCGCGTCAACAAAGTTCACATAATGCCTTACAGACTTGTAGCTGGTATCTCGTTTCTACGCAGAATGGCGAATAATGGCTTAGTATGCGCTTCCCAGCTTCACAAAAATTGTGATTTATGGCGTAGTGGGCACCTTGCTAGTGTACTTGTATTAGTAGTCCCAAGAGAGCTTACAACGGGCTCTAGAAACGCCGCTCTTCCAACTTTAGATGTGACTGTGCTGCGGTTTCAGCGCAGGCCTGGCGTTTTTTGCGTGTTCTTTTCCGCGGTGAGCAGGAAAAAGAACACGCGAAAAAATATTTAGTCGTGCGTGCTTCAATGCTTTCGCAGTCAGTGCGACAACGAAAGGCAAAACTGATACAATTGTTGTGGCTGCGTCACACCCGAGTACTGTGCATGCGCAGTATTGTTCTTCTGTCCTCCTTTCCTCTCCCCCCTCTTTCTACCTCCGGGATAAAAGCAAACACACGCCCCCAAAAAAGGTTTTTTTGTGTTCGAGCAGTCTGGGCCTCGTAACCAGGGTGTCGGAACGGAACGAAAACCGAAAACGAAAAACGAAAAAAACGATATTTTTGACCGGAACGAAAACGTAGCAGAAACGTTATTTATTATTTCGTTCCGGAGTGAAACCGAAATTTTTTCAATCGTTTTTCGGTTCACGAGAAAATTTCGCAATCCGGAACAACTGAGCTCATGCAATGTGAGCATATCTCAGGGTATAGTATTAGCGCGTACCTCAGACAGGAAATCCAAAGCAAACATACGTTGAAATTGTGCGAAAAACGAGAACAGTGGCAACCAGAGATCTTCATATTAACGCAAGTGGACTTTTGCGCGCCTGTCAAGCAGGCCAAAGTGGAGAGGGGATTGTCGGCACTGAAGTTTGTTACAGCGAAAGCTGTTATGAGATCACAACAGCCGATTTTGGCTCCATAGTTGTCCGCAGCCGCCGGTGTACGTGACCGCTATCGCGTGGTATAAGAAAAAATTAAATGAGAAACAAATTTCTAGGATCCGCGCCCTCTGCGTTGCAGTCGGGTCTTCCGCCACAGTGTCACGCTGGTGCTTATAACTCCACCGCAAGAATACTCTACACAGGCGTCATGTCGGGCAAGGAATCGCGTTAACATATGTAATATAGGGGTGGCAGAAGAGTAAAATTACAAGCAGTCATCACACAATGCTAATAGCGCAAAGAGTGTGTGGTTTAATGCTACCCACCAGTGTTGCGGAGTTACCACTCCGGAATTGCATTGACTGCGGAATCTTCAACATTTTCGCGACCCCGCAATGGAATGGGGACAACGCTCGGAAGAATGGAATGGGAATGGAATTACGTCTTTTTCCGAAAATAGAGGACGTTTTCGTCTACGTGCTGTTTTTCAAGCTTCAAACGTTAGTAAGTTAGAGCCTCGCAAGTTAACACTAAAGCAGTATTTTTAAAATGGCTTAGCTTATTACAAGCACGGTACATTTATAAGCAACGCGCCAACTACAAACGGAGGCATAAGTTACTGTACAAACAAATGCATTATCCCAGCAGATACCGAAGGGAGAAACAAATTACCCCTACGCGTTGGTTCCCATTGATACCCCGACCCGAAAGTGGCGAATACTCTATGCACAGCCTGATCTTTATCTCACGAGCAGTTTAGTACTTGACACACGTAAATAACCTTTGCGACAAGGAAGACATTGCATACCTGCGCACAGGCGAACACAGAAAGTTCTCCTCACACAATCCATGCTTGCGAGGCGCGCTTGACAAGCTTGAGTGCTGACGGGCAGTGCGGCCCAGTGTTCCGTATTCGATGCAAAGGCGCTTTTGTCAGCATAAAAATACGATATGTCGTAATTTTAGCATTACCAGATTTAAGCTTAAACAATATTGAAACACCACCATTCGTTCAAACATGTTGACCACGCAAATACTATCGGTAGCGGGAGAACTGCCTCTATGGGAATTAGTAGGGTCTGCACGAGATATGTCACCAAGCTGCTATTCCCCTACCTTGGCAACGTGTTTTGCGTACTTTTGCAGTTCTTAATACATTTGATGACATCAGCTTTATGGGGCGTTCATTCTTAACTCGATAAAACTATCAAGATGCCTTTCCTACGCTGAGGAATTACAGGAATGGAATCGGACTGCCAGGCCATTCCCTGAGTGTCAATGGGCTAAGCGGGTACCGCGATTCTCCGAAGAATGAAGAAAAATGGCATAGTGGGAACTTCGCTACTTCAGAAAAATTGCGACGATTTATGACGTAGTGGGTACGTTGCATGTTTACTTGTATTAGTTGTCCCAAGAGATAACAACGGACTCTACAAAGTCCGCTCTTCTAGCTTTTGCTGTGACTTGCTGCGTGTTTCACGCAGGCCTGGAGATCTTTTTATCAGAACAGCGGTCTCGCACATCAGAGAGTGCACTCAATGACGTGCTGCTTCTGAGATCGTGCTCACTCCCTTGACACAAAGAAATTAAGCCAACTAAAAAAAAATCGTATTTTTCTTGTGAGAAAATAAATACCATGACTTTGAAATGAATGCTGGTTTGTGCTAGTTGGTAGGAATACGCGGTACAGTTACTTCCGCTCCTCTGAAGAACGTGTTTTACCCTTGTCCCATTAAGAGGAGAGCAAGTAACTACATCACAAATCCAACGTTTTTTTTTTTAATGATTGCTTTACCTTTTTCATATTTTCTTTTTTTATACAAAGAAAAGAAAACCGTTACGAACCGTTACGGAACGTTTTTTTTTCGTCCCGGAACAGAAACGAAACGGAACTTTTTGCGGTGAAACGAAACTAAAACCGAAACGAAAAACATTTCGTTCCGACACCCTGCTCGTAACTGCTCCGGCTCGCGGGCCGTGGATATGCTACACAATGAAACATTTTATTTTTCTACATACATAGGAAGTTTCTGCCTTTTTTCAGTGAATTCACTGTCAAATGTCGAATACAGGTCCAGCCGCGTGTGATATCTCGTATAGTCCTTTTTGTGAAGCTGCTCCAATGGAAGCGGTAGATTACTGGTATTGCACGCGCCAGGGCACACAGAAGTCTGCACGTTGTGGACAACGGCTACGTCCTGCAAAGCACAAAAATATTGCACATAGTTAGTCACACGTGCCAGAGAGGATGAAGATGCGCGCGAATAGCCAATACGTGCAAGGTGAAATAAAAGCACACGTTTAAAGTATGGCCTAGCTGGGAAATCAAGAAGAAAAAAAGAAGGAAGACTGGACGAGCGCTCCTCCTTCGTCTTTTATTTGTGCTGTGTTTCCCTAGCTAAGCATGTACCAACTCGCCCAAATCGAAGTCTTAGTTAAAATATGGCATGCAAATGATTTCACCGTGATGTCATATATATTCAAAGACGACGAAAAAAACCCTTAAACAAGGGGTTCGAGCCGACGTTTCGTCAAGTGGTCTTGTCTTCTTCAAGAAGACAAGTCCACTTGTCGAAACGTTGGCTCGAGCACACGCCCCCTGTTTACGGGTTTTTTCATTGGAAGCTTCCATCTGTCCTTTCCTGCCGTTTTTTGGATAATCAAAGACGCATTTCGAGCGACCTAGCCCAACAGCTCAAGTGCGGCAGCCGCAGCCATCACGCCGAGGCGCCACCAACGTGTCGGCGAGTTTTCTGCGAGCGGCGTCGTACAGCTCGAGCAAGCCCGTCAGCCACCGCTGCCGCCGGCGAACTGGCGAACCTCGAGTAGACATGTGCGCCGGACCCAAAATCACCGGCGGCGGCGCGTGAACGGCGCGGGGTTCATCGGACCGGCGGCGGCGCGGCGCGGAGGGGGAGGGGGGGGTCGAAGCAGTGAATGCGATAAGTACACGCAGCAATGTTATATGAACGAGGGCTAGCAGCTAACTCTTCTTGCTCCGATCTCACTTAACTCTACAAAACGCGGCTGTATGGCAATACGGCTGCTCCCGGGAGAGGAGCAGTTTTCGGTCAGTTTGTCGTATCAGTGGTCCAAGCGCGCAGCACTAAGATTACAGTGCTCACAGCGCATAGAAGGTATACGAGCCCTTCGCTGGGGGATGTCTGCCGAAATAGCGCGCGTGCCAGCGCTCTTGACCGCGCCCTTATAGTCACAGTTGCTGCTCAAGTTACGCAGTCCCTCTCCCCAGACATCCCTTCCTGCTCCTTCGCCCAGCAAATGACGGGCGGGGCTTTTCCTTCTGCTTGAGAAGCGATCGATGGCAGGCCTCTCACGCGGGTCCATGTTATCCCGTGTGACGGAGATGGCCAGCTTGTTTCATCTCTGCTTTAGCCATGTTCCTTGCCAACGCTCGCGAGCTTTTACTCGCGGGTTGAACATACAATGCGCGGAGCGGTGTTATCGATTTAGAGTTTATACGGAACATGACGGCGACGGTGAAAACCTGTCTTGAGTGTCCATACAACTACTAACGCAATAAACATATACAAAAGACGTCGATGCGGGCTCGCCTTTTTCCTGGAAAGCTGCATCGTCTCCGCTGTAAAGAGTGCGTCCGTTGTAAGGATCGTATAATCCGGCGCCTTTTCCATTGGTTTCGTTCTCGCCTTCACTACCCTTCTTACAGGGGACATCTCCTCCACACTTATTTCTTCATAAAGCACGCGTATAATGTCAGCACTGAGCGTTGAACCTATCATGATTTCGCTCGTGTCGGCTGCAGTCTGTTATCTCTGCATGCGCGGTCGCAAACGCACAAAATGGAGCGAAATAAGTTAATGGCGCACGATAGTCGTGCGAGAGAAGCAAGAGCGGTTGGGCGGCTGCATATAAAAGCAGTATGGGAGACAATTCACAACTGTTATTTCCCGTATGTGGACCAGTCGAGAGTATGTACCCTGATGATGTCACGTGAATCACTGTTCTGGCATCACGAATGCACCAAAAGACAAGAAACTCGAATAGAGAATAACGCGCTCGTTGTTCTTGTTTTTTGTTGTATTTTAAGAGGCTGTTAGGGACCTTTACAAAAACAGGGTGTGCAAACACTGAAACAGCAGAGTCGGCAAGACACTAGAAACGCTGCTAACAACTGAAAAATCAGACAGCGGCGGAACCGAAGGTAGACACAAATATTTAACTGCGCATTCCCACGTAAGAGGCCATACCTATCAATCAAGTGCGAGTAGTGGTCTACGTGGGAGATAGTTGTTCACTCTCTCGACTTTTCTCTTTTGTCCGTGTTTCCACGTCATGTCTTCTTAACATGAATACCTACCAACTGGCTCAGCTATATTCTAAGTTTGCCATTCTCTTTATTTCTGTATTTATTTATCGATTTACTCGAGTAAGAATGAAAGGAAAAGGTGTACAAACGCACCGAGTTATATATATATATATATATATATATATATATATATATATATATATATATTGTATATATATGTATATATATGTATATATATATATATATAATATATATATATATATATATATATATATATATATATATATATATAGCGGTCACACGCAGTTGTCATCTTATGTTGTCATTCTTGCTATCGATAAGTTCTTAAACTATCTACTTCAAGCGTGTTTATAACGAAACCCACCGCGATGTACTTGTTACTTTGACAAAGTCTGGTCCACCAGACGAAACGTTAGTGAAAATATACAGTGCCAAACCAACGAAAGTCGTAGTTTCTTTCTTCATTCCTTATTCTATCGGGGTCCGCGTGATTCTTTTCCCACTAATATATATATATATATATATATATATATATATATATATATATATATATATATATATATATATATATATGTATATATATATATATATATATATATATATATATATATATATATATATATATATATATATATATATATATATATATATATATATATATTGTAACGAAGACGAAGTACTCCGGCGCAGAAGCAGCGGCATCGAGAGTGCAGCAGAGCCTCGCGCTAGCGGACTGTGCTCCGTGCATTACGCGACCAACGATAAGCTCGACGCCCAATAAATCTCCTTTATATTTGGTGGAGGTGCTGGGTAACGTTTCCTCTACCATCCTGGATCTTCGTTCTCGGAGGCTACCTTCTGCTATGCCGGACGCCAACCAGCAGACACTTCCATCACCACCTGCCACCTGCCCTGGCAGTGTTCCGCAGCGTGAGCCTCCAATCTTCAGCGGAACAGACGACAACGACGTTGAAGATTGGCTCTCGACTTACGAAAGGGTGAGCGCTCTAAACAAATGGACCGACGCGGACAAGTTAACGCGCGTATCGTTCTACCTCGCGGGTGTTGCCAGTCTTTGGTTCAGGAACCACGAGGGAGATGTCCGAAAACTGCGAGCCGAGCAGCGGTTGCGCGCACGCGCACAAGACACGGGTGAAACGTTCACCAGTTATATAGAAGACGTTGTCGACCTGTGCAGACGCGTGGACGCTGCCATGACGGAAAGTGAGAAAATCAAGCACGTCATGAAAGGAATTGACGATGACGCTTTCCAAATGCTCCTGGCGAAGAACCCGACCACAGTTAATGACGTTATTAGCTTGTGCCAGAGCTATGATGAATTGCTGAAGCAGAGAGCTCTGACGAGACGACCTCCCGCACGCGACCTGGCATCACTGTCCAGTCTGACCAACGGGCACGACCAAGCGTCGCTGATAGCCGAAATTAAAGCCTTTGTCCGCGAAGAAGTCGCCCGACAGCTCTCCCTGGTGCCCTTCACACAGGAAGCTACCACAACTCTGCCATCGTCCCTCCGCGGCGTCGTTCAAGGAGAGGTCGCTGAAGCGCTACCAGCTGCCCGCGAGCAAAGTCTTGTGACTGCTCCACTTACATACGCTGCGGTCGCTGCCATGCCTTCTCGCAAAGCACCCGTACCTGCTTTCCAGCATCCTGCGAGCTATCCTCCACCTCCGGTCCGCTGGGCCAGCAATGCCACAGCCAACCCGTGGCGCACGCTCGACAATCGCCCGATATGCTTCGCATGTCGATACCCCGGACACGTCGCCAGGTATTGCCGCCGACGGGTGCAAGGCAACGATGACAGCCCTCGAGAGCCGTACTGCCCGCCAGACTCAAACGCGCATTACGCTCCCTCTGCTCCAGCGCCAGCTCGCTACCAGTCTGATCGCCCGCCCGAGGTTGGAACATCTTCGCTCGCCATCTCCGCGCCGCCGCTCGCTTTCCCCTATGCGTCGACGGTCCGCACCTAACGAAGAGGGAAACTAGACGACGCAGTTCCTGAGGCAAGAACTGCGCAAGTTTCAGTTTGTCCAAGTCCTCATTCGTCTCCTGCTAACGTTATTGATGTGTTCGTCGAAGATATCGCTACAGTCGCTCTTATAGATACCGGTGCTGCTGTTTCTGTTATCGATGCTGGATTTTGCCGCTCACTTCGTAAAGTAACGACGCCTCTCTCCGGATTGTCGCTTCGTACAGCCAGTGCTCAGCCCATTCAACCGGCCGCAGTCTGTACAGCGCGTGTGACAATTCAGGACGTTCTGTACACGATAGAGCTCATCGTACTTTCATCGTGCTCCCATGCGATTATCTTAGGATGGGACTTCCTGTCGCGTCACAACGCCGTGATCGATTGTGCTCGTGCTGAAGTCGAATTCTGCTCACTCGATGACCCACCCTCCGTCGACCACCAATCTTCCGCTAAACTTGTCGTCAACGACGACACCTACATCCCTCCGTACTCTTCAGCAGCCGTAACAGTCTCGTGCAGCGCCATATCCGATGGGACGGTCTTCTTCACGCCCTCTCAGATCTTCGTTACCCGAAGAGCCCTTCCGTTGCCCTTTGCTGCTCTTGACCTTGTCGCAGGTTTCGCCACAATGCCCATTTGCAACCATCATTCATCGCCGCTATCATTGCGTTGTCACGAGTGCCTTGGCCACGTCGAGACGGTCAACACCACACGAATCATCTCCGTCCCCGATGAGGTGCCTTCGACGGTCGTTTGTGAATTGAGTGTCCTCTCCACGCCTGACCCAGCATCTACAGATGTATTCCGTCCGTTCATCGCCGAAGATTTGACACCTGCGCAGCGATCAGAGCTCCTTACCATGCTTCAGCACTATCGCCCTTCTTTCGACGTTGCACAAACATCGCTAGGTCGTGCCTTAGCAGTCGAACACCACATCGACACTGGTTCTCACTCACCGCTGCCGCAACGTCCATATCGCGTGTCCGCTACAGAACGCCGTGTCATCGCCGACCAGGTGGACGACATGCTCCGCCGAGGTGTCATTCGACCTTCACAGAGCCCATGGGCGTCTCCGGTGGTACTTGTCACAAAGAAAGACGGTTCCATCCGCTTCTGTGTCGATTTTCGGCGATTGAACAAGATCACGCTGAAGGATGTCTATCCACTGCCGCGCATTGACGATGCTCTGGACTCTTTACAGGGTGCCGAGTTCTTTTCCTCGCTAGACTTGCGGTCAGGCTACTGGCAGGTGCCGATGGCGGAGGCTGATCGCCCCAAAACCGCTTTTGTCACGCCAGACGGTTTGAATGAATTCACCGTCATGCCTTTCGGACTTTGCAACGCGCCTGCTACGTTCGAAAGAATGATGGACAACGTTCTGCGTGGCCTTAAATGGAAGATCTGCCTATGCTACCTCGATGACATCGTGGGCTTCGCCCCTGACTTCGCAACACACTTGCGCCGCCTTCAGCACGTCCTTAGTTGCTTGACCAACGCGGGTTTGCAATTGAACCTTAAAAAATGTCGATTTGCCATGCGTCAACTGACCATTCTAGGCCACGTTGGGTCCAAGGATGGCATCCTCCCGGATCCCGAGAAATTGCGCGCTGTTACTGCGTTTCCTAAACCTACTAGCATAAGAGAACTTCGCAGTTTCATTGGCCTATGTTCTTATTTCCGGCGATTGGTTGGAAACTTTGCGTCAATTATATCGCCTCTCACGCAACTCCTTGGCGACACTAAAGATCTTTCATCGTGGTCGCCTGCCTGCGACGAGGCTTTCACCACTTTGCGACGGCTTCTCACGACGCCACCCATTCTTCGCCATTTTAACCCTCAAGCTCCAACTGAGATCCATACCGACGCCAGCGGTGTAGGCCTGGGTGCTGTGCTTGCACAGCGTCAACCTGGCCACACAGAATACGTCGTTGCATACGCAAGTCGCACGCTCACCAAGGCTAACTACAGCGTCACAGAAAAGGAGTGTTTGGCCATTGTGTGGGCGCTTGGCAAGTTTCGCCCATATTTATGTGGCCGTTCTTTTGACGTCGTGACTGACCACCACGCGCTGTGCTGGCTTTCGACGTTAAAGACCCATCCGGCCCGCCTTGCTCGCTGGGCGTTGAAAATTCAAGACTACGATATACGCGTGGTCTATCGCTCAGGACGGAAGCACGCTGACGCTGACGCGCTTTCCCGTTCCCCTCTCTCTCTGGAAGCCACTGCTGATTCCACGTGTGAGAGCACATTATCATCTCTCGACTTTGACAGCATTGCTGCCGAACAGCGCAATGACCCGTGGACTGCGTCTCTGCTAGACCTCCTCTCCGACCCTTCTCAAGTCCCAGCGTCGCGAATGCTCCGGCGCCAAGTCTCGCACTTTGCGATTCGTGACAAGCTCCTCTATCGACGCAACTATGCACCAGAGGGACGCACGTGGTTGCTCGTCGTACCGCGAGCCTTGAGGTCCGAGATCTGTTCCTCTTTCCACGCTGACCCACAGTGTGGCCACGCAGGAGTTTTCAAAACGTACGAGAGACTTAGACACCGTTACTACTGGCGTGGCATGTATACTTTCGTCCGCAACTTCGTCCGCTCTTGCCGTGAATGTCAGCGCCGATCTCCACCGCACATCTCCGCCGGTGAACTATTACCTTTGCCATGCCCTTCCCGACCCTTCGAGAGGGTCGGTATAGATCTCTATGGCCCGCTTCCATTGACTCCTACCGGCAACAGGTGGATAATAGTTGCAGTCGACCACCTAACACGCTATACCGAGACTGCTGCTCTTCAAACTGCCACAGCACAAGAGGTCGCCTCTTTCATACTGCACCGTTTTGTGCTGCGTCATGGAGGTACTCAAGAACTACTCAGCGACCGTGGCCGCGTCTTCTTATCAGAGGTCGTTTGAAAAATTGCTCGCTGAATGTGCTATTGTACACCGCACATGTACCTCTTACCATCCGCAGGACCAATGGCACAAACAGAGCGCTTTAATCGCACTCTTGGTGACATGCTCGCTATGTACGTCACACCTGATCACTCGAATTGGGACCTAGTTCTTCCGTTCGTAACCTACGCCTACAATACCTCGACGCAAGCTACAACTGGTTTCTCCCCTTTTTACCTCGTTTATGGCCGTCACCCTTTCCGCACCATTGACACCATCCTGCCCTATCGACCGGACGCGTCCGAGTGCCCGCCGATCTTGGAATCCGCCAGACACGCAGAAGAATGTCGCCAGCTGGCCCGCCACTTTACCTCCGATGACCAGAACCGCCAAAAAGCCATCCACGATGCACAAAACTCGACTCCCGTTTTTCTCCCGGGTGCCCTTGTGTGGCTGTCAGTGCCGCATCGCACACCAGGGCTCTCTTCTAAATTTCTTCCAAAGTACGACGGGCCATACCGCGTTCTCGAACAGACTTCTCCAGTCAACTACCTTATTGAACCTCTCACGCCGCCGTCTGACCTGCGGCGCCGTAATCGCGAGGTTGTACACGTCCAGAGACTCAAACCCTATCATGATTCTACGGTCCCTGCAGACGACTAAGTCGCCAGGATGGCTCCTTTTTTCCCCGGGCCATTGTAACGAAGACGAAGTACCCCGGCGCAGAAGCAGCAGCATCGAGAGTGCAGCAGAGCCTCGCGCTAGCGGACTGTGCTCGGTGCATTACGCGACCAACGATAAGCTCGACGCCCAATAAATCTCCTTTATAATATATATATTACTTATCTATTTTATTTATTTATGCACTGTGTACTAGGTTCAAGACTCCAAGAATATGCCAACCAGCGAGTTGGGTCGTCGCCCTTTAAGGCCGGAGGACGCGGCAGCGTTAAGGTCAGGCAAACTCGTGATATTTCTGGAGAAGAAAGAGATACTACCACTTCTGGGGAGCAGCTCGATGCGTTCATCCAAAGGAGATGTCCACAGTCCATTTCGGCAGAATGCATTCTGTGATTCGAAAAAGCGGTGAGCTGTGATGTCACCTCGCTCTTGACCACGTCGCCGCAGCGAATCCGCCAGCACATTCCTAGCGTAAGAAGGGAGTGGACGAAATGCACATAAACAGGAACTTTTCAAGTGTGATTTGCATATGAATTTGTCCCAGATGTTTGCGAACGATTCAGGGAATTCGTACCGACCTTACAGCTGCGTTAGACGAGCGGCCGCATAAACCTAAATCGATGGCTAACACGATCAAAAGACATGTGCACCGACAATCGGATCTTTGAGGGCTGCGTTCGTTGCATTGAAGCGCATTCCGTCCCTACCATTTGTGTCGAGAGTGTTTGAAAGCTTCGTGATATCATGATGACGCTGCAGAACAAGAACCGGAAACGGGAGGCACGCTTCTCGCAGAGCTCCCGCTATTGAGCGGCCGCTGAAAATGGACACTTCATTACATAGACACATCTAGAAGAGCTCCTCCGGCGAAGTGCTGTATTTTATTTCCAGATTTCCCATTCGAATCAAAAGAAAACACTAACGGCGGCGCGCCGCAATTATTGCGCGGCGGCGGCGGCGGCGTGATCTCTCTTAAGGTACGTGCACCACTGGGGGAAGCATGCCGCGGCGGCGTCCCGCCGCGTCGGCGCCTCCGCGCGGCAAGCAGCAACACGCTGCCACATTGCCGGCGCGAGGAATCACGAGACAAGAACGGACATGTCGAGGAGCGCGCACGCCGGCTTGCTGCCGGCTCGCGATTTCTCCAGAAGCCGGAGAGGAGTGCGCGGGTGAGGAGAACAAGTCTGGTTGCTATGACGACAGCCCGCGTGAGAAGGAAGAGGAGGTAAAGGCAGGCGCTGATTGGTGGTTGCTTGCGCCGGCAGCCGGCGGTAGCGGCGAAATAGGTCCCCGAGCGATCGAGCGGCGGGAGAAAGATTTGACGCTCCGCGAGAGAAAGAGAGAAAAGCGGCATCGATCGAGCGAGCGGTGAGCGGCGGGCGGGAGAGTGCCGCGCCGCCAGTGTGTTCGTACCCTTAGGACGTCGGCGGCGGCGCGAGCGGCGTGACCAAAAACAGGCGGCGGCGGCGGCGCACACCTGTAACCTCGAGATGAGCGCCACAAGAGCGAGCGAAAGCGGGCCGCCGCCACGGACGGCGGCGAGCCGGGCGAACTGCTTGCGAGCGAGAGACGGGGAAGCCGACGGTAAGGGCGACAATGTCCACAGAGTTCCGAAGCGCAGCGAAAGTCGGCTAGCTTAGCCTAGCTAAAGCCCTCGCCAGCCCATGCGGTGCATTGCGAGCGCACGACGTACAGTCGAGCTCGTTACGGCCACAGCAATGCGTTTGGCCGATTCGCAGCGCAGCGGCGAGGCCTCTGCCTAATATCGCGTGCTCGCAGCTCATCACCGCGGCGAACCCTGGGTAGAGTGTACTGTACCTGGGTGAGTGAGCGTCCGGGCGGCCGACAGAAATGGCGGCCAGTTTCGAGGCGGTCACAAAGCACAGGCGAGCTGACGCCCAAGCCGGCCTTCGCGGTGCATTTCGTGCGCGCGATATACAACACGATCGAGCCCGTTGCCGCAATCGCGGTGCGTTTGACGCACTGGACAGGTACGACAGAGTAAAGAGTGAACGAATCCAGCGCCGATTTCTTCCCAGAGTCAAGATTGAAATCACGGATCCGATAGGCCTACCGCCTTCTCGGCCGCCATTCCCAGCCGGTGGCGATGCAGTGTCGTGACTACTATGCAGAAATACAGCGCGGCGCGTTGAGATTACCTCCAGACTTTATGGGTGAGGCGAAACGTTAAAGCAGCACGGCACCAGCCGTACATCCATGCGAACGTGTATATCTAAGGCGCCGCGGCATAGTTCCTACATCGTCGAGCTAATGCTCGAGCACGGCACAACCGCCAACACGCCACGACGAACACAAAGTGAGAGGACGGTTAGATCCTTGAGAACGGTGTTTGCACGCGGAACGTTTCTCTGCACACGGCCTGCATCTCCGACTATCTCATTCAACAGTGTTCAGCGGATCGCGCGCGCCTGTTAGGACTCGTTACTCCCACTCTCCACTCCACCATAGTATATATATTATATATATATATATATATATATATATGGTGGAGAAGATCCTCTGTGAGAACAGTAACAACGGGAGTTTTTTTCGACAGTTTCGGACAGAGGCTGGCCTTCATCAGGAATAGGGGACATGTTGCTTGCACTCTTATTTATACAGCTTGTACGAAAAACGAGAGAGGAAGGAAGCGAAAGAGGGGAAAAAGGAGAAAAAGAAGACCATGAGGTGGCGAAATTTCCAGGGGTCACTGCGCTATGCAAATGGCGTCGTCAATGCTTATATCTTGGAAGCATTGCGTTCTGTGTGTGTGCGGGTGGCGGTATCTTAATGTAGAGGGCGTGTACGAGTGGCCGGCAACGAGAAGGGTGGTGTGTGCGGAAGTGCACGTCCAACGACCTACTCGCTTACCAAGTGTTCGTCTCGGCCCCCTCCTTTTTTACCGACAGTCACCATTCAGGTGTTGGCGGCCTTGACTGGGCGACTGTGGTGGGCAATCGGTCGGGGTCTTTCCTCTATCCTTCCCTCCCTCCGCATATTGTTCCTCAACAGGACGGCGCCCCGCGGCTCCGGCGGGACGGCGTGGGCAGAGAAGGAGTTGAGATATTAGAGAGTTTTAGCAAGCTACGGAAATACGGTACGCAAATACGCTACCGTAGGACGGTACCGCTCCTCCTTTCCAGGTCGTCGACCTTTTGCGGAAGGCACCCCAACACCACAAAAGCTTTTTCAAAATTTACTGTGGGGTTGTCACGGCGTATTGTTGCCCGCCAGCCCACGCATTGTTAACGAGACACCTGTCGTTGGGGTACGCATTGTCACTGGAACGGGGAGCGGCAAAAGCACAACCAGCGGGAAAGGAGGAACGCTACCGTACTGCCTTACCGTATTGCGCCGTATTTCCGTAACTTGCTAAAACTCTCTATTAGAGTCTTTTAGCAAGTTACGGAAATACAGTACGCAAATACGGTAAGGCAGTAGGTACCGCTCCTCCTTTCCCGGTCGTTGAGCGGCCAAACACAACCAGCGGGAAAGGAGGAACGCTACCGTACTGCCTTACCGTATTTGCGTACCGTATTTCCGTAATTCTAAAAGACTCTATTAACTCATTGCTACGGCGACGTCTCGCTTCGAGGGGGACACCGCGCATTGCCGCAAGAGAAGCAAACGGGCGTTTAATGTAAATTCTAGTTTGTTCTGGAATTCTGCGTTCGGAGGCCCTTGGTTGTGTACGCGGTGGCTGTTAGACCTGTCAAGGTTAAAACCATTGGTCGGTTAGTAAGACAGAGGTGGAAAAAGACGACAGTAGTACTTCGGAGAGAATAGTGACAATAAAATATTTTTCTGACTGTCTAGTCACCGGCGCAGTTACAGTGCCGCAAAATATTCAATTGTTATGTTTATTATTACTTTACAGTGCTTTAATTGCTGCGTGTACCCGGGTTCTCATTTATGCCTCTTTCGAGGGTGTAAACCGATGTATGAGGTATGACTCGCGTTCACGTTTCCGGTTTGATTTAAATCGTGTTTCTAAGAGTGCAATGATAATTTGTCAAAGGAATGGCCGGGAAAGTTGATGTTTCGATAGAGGTAGATTTCGGATGATTTGCGTGGGCTCCGTGATTATTAAAACGAATCCTAAATGGTGTTTCTGTTGTTCTGTATGCATGCTGCACACGTTGCATTCGAGTAGATATACCACATTAGAGGAATCGCATGTTAGATTTCCTCGTATGTTAAAAAGGGGGGGGGGGTGCCATCAAATTCG
Organism: Rhipicephalus sanguineus; assembly: GCF_013339695.2. Lineage (NCBI taxonomy): Eukaryota > Metazoa > Arthropoda > Arachnida > Ixodida > Ixodidae > Rhipicephalus > Rhipicephalus sanguineus. The sequence continues at coordinate 231,223,487 of NC_051177.1, forward strand.
AGGCATAACTAGCCTGTCGCGGGTTCCTCTGTATGCAAGGACACTCCACACGAAGGGCCGGACACAGGAACGTTTAGAATATTTTAATTCGCTTCCAAAGTGTACCTAAATGCCCGTTCTCCGATCAAAACCCATCGCTAGCGCGCCAACTCTGACGTAGATCTATAGGAGGGGCAACGAAAGTTGTAGTGACGTCACACCAGATCTGCTGTAGTGACGTGAGTGACCTTCGGACCTCTGCCACCTCCGCAACGTACGTACCGGCTGTAGTGAACTAGAATATATTTTAGTTTACTATAGTACCGGGAAAGCATCGGTTGCTACATCACTCGCCGAGTTTCGATCGATTCCTGGCTAAGTGCGTCACAGCCTTGTGTGGTCACGTGACCAAGCCTCCTACACTTCTACGTCACTGCCCAACCTCGGCGCCCAGAAACGGAAACCGAAAGTTGTCGACATTAAAAGGTGATATCAAAATATTTAGCGAGAATACATGAATCTTGGTGCGTGCATCATGCTTCCTGGAGCTATAGGAAACGCTTACAGCAAAGAACGCGCATGCCACAAATTTGGTGGCACCACCCCTTTAATTGAAAACTTGGATTGTGCTGGTTACCATGTTCGTCTCTCGCATCGCCTTACATACAAGACATCGAGGCGTTAGACAGGGTCGGCATGAATTATTGGGAGTTGAGTTGAAGTATTGTTGGGGGTTCACAAGTGTGTCTTTGAGGTTGCGCGATCGTCGATAAACGACGCCAGGGGCAGATATAAATGCGCGTTTCAGACGTACACTTTGTTCCAGTATGTTGTAATGTCGTTTAAGGATTCTGTTTACATGGGGGAAATTCGTGCTGTAAGTTAAACACAGGTTTGTCTGTTGCAGGTTGCGTTGTGGTGGCCGCTTCATAAGAAGGTCATCACGCTTCAGTTTCCCAGCTTTTTGAACAGCGTCATCGATTACGTGCGGAGGGTATTTCTGTTTATCGAACATAAGTTTTAACCTCTGTGAGCTCGTGTCAAAATCAGCGTCTCTTGAGCAAATTCGCTTAAAACGGTGGGCCTGGCTGTATGTAATGCTGTTTTTACAGTGGCGCGGGTGGTCACTTTGGTAATGGAGGTGCTGTTGTCAATCTGTTGGTTTCCGGTAGAGGGTTGTGGAGAGCTTGTCATCTTCTATCGTTATGGTAACGTCGAGAAAATTTACGGTTACTTGAGAGTAGGTGTGTGCGAAGTGTATGTTTGGATGCACAGCATTGTAAGTGTCGATAAAGCTTAGCAGTTCGTCCTCGCCGTGGGTCCTAATAAGAAAAATGTCAAGGTATCATCTGTACTGTATTAGAGTGGTTTCAAGGGGTTTTAGCATAATTTGGTGCCAGTTTGGTACCCATAGCGGTTCGCTAATTTGTCGAAAGTACTCCTGGTTGAATTCAGATGAGTCAATCCAAGACCATCCTCGTCAAACTTGCGATCGCAGGGAAATCTGGGGTGTCAGGCTGTCTATGGTGTGTGTACAGGTTTTTTAATGCCGCTATGCCATCATCGTGAGGGATATTTGTATACAATGAGGACACATCAAGAGTAACTAAGAACGAATCTTTCGGCACGCACAGATCAGCAATATCTCGAAGGAAATGTGTGGTGTCCTTTACATACGGACGCGAGAGTGCAAGGAATGTGGCTTATTAATTTGTCCACGTACCCCGATATGGGTTCGGTTACTGTACCTATGCCTGATATGATTGGTCGATTTGGGTTACCGGTTTTATGAATTTTTGGGAGTATGTAGAAACGACCTGTACGAGGGTGTGCTGCGTCGCATTAGTTGGTGCTCACTGCGTGTTATTCTTCCTGCGTCAACAGTTTCTTCAGTTCTGTTGCTACGATACGCACGTATTCGTTTATCGGATACGGTGGGAGGCGTTCGTAAAAGTTTGAGTCATTTAGTGACGGCATGCTTCTTGCGTCGATTATGTAAATTTCTGTCCAGGCCGAGCAGAACAAAATGATAGAGTGCTCTAACGTTGAGAGCGCCTACTCAGCGTTAGCCTCCTCTGCAATGCTGTAGCGCAAAGACAACCTTGTTTATCGCGGCTCAGAGATAGAGTTGGTTGAATCTGTTAAGGTACTTGGCGTGCATCTCTCAAAATCACTGCAGTGGGATGAGCACGTAAATGCAGTATTACAAAAGTTAGGTGCGATAACTGGTATTGTGAGTCGAAACCGCTATCTAATCCCTAAACCAGTGAAATTGTTGATTTATAATGCCCTTTTCGCGTCGTATTTAAACTACTGCCATTTAGTTTGGGGGACTACTACTGAATCGAACCTCTTGCGGCTATTACTTATGCAAAAAGATTTTTGAGAATAATTGCAAATGTACCAACTGTGCATCCTTCTGAAGAGCTATTTAGAAGATTCAAAATATTAAAAACACAAGACATATACGTGTACAGATTGCTCCGTGAATATCGAATACATTGCGAGCACCAGGATTCTCTTTTCATGGGATTAGTAAAGTTGCGTCCGAAAGAACCATCATATATATACGAACAACCGGGACATGGGATGTTCCACATTGTCGAGCTGGTTACGGTCGGCAAATGGCTCGTAATAAGCTTCCGCATTTATTAAATGATTACAAGAATAAACAAATTGATATTCGCGATGTAAAATTGTCTGAATTGTATGATTTTTTCTTAACTTAAGCCCTTCGTCTAAAATTGTTTGACTTTATATAAATAAACACTTAAGCTGTCACTAATGCAATACTATAGAAGTGATGAAGTGTTGTTGGTCCATCACGCAGTTCTAAACAGGATGTATGAAAATGCAGGACGTTCTGTAAAGGGTAACTAACAATCGATGTATATTTTGGTGGTTCGTTTCCATTCATATTTTGCTGAACATGATTCATTACAAATTTTTGTGTTAACAGTGTCAAGAACATGCTTGTAACTGAGCTGCTGTCTTTGTACGGGGGTGAAGGACTCCCTCAAGCCATTCAAATGGCTTTTCCCTTCGCCTCCGATAATAATAATAATAATATCTGGGGTTTTACGTCCCAAAACCAAGGTATGATTATGAAAGACGCCGTAGTGGAGGGCTCCGGAAATTTCGACCATCTGGTGTTCTTTAACGTGCACCTAAATCTAAGTACACGGGCCTCTACCATTTCGCCTCCATCGAAATGCGACCGCCGCGGCCGGGATGGAACCCGCGACCTTCGGGTCAGCCGAGCACCGTAACCGCTATACCACCGCGGCGGACCTTCGCCTCCGATCACATGTATTGTGATGAATCAATAAAATCAAATCAATCAATCAATCAATCAATAAATCAATCAATCAATCAATCAATTCAATCAATCAAAGCGTCGCATAGGCGGTCCGCACAGCAGAGCTCCGACAGTCCGTGGTCGTGAGACACGAGAGACGATCTCCACAGCAGAAGCGCAGGATAATTTTCTCATATAATAAGTGTTTAATGTGTAGAAGTAAAAGTACGCCTCAGTTGATGCTTCTCCCAGTGTGCAGCCGACAATGACTACTGGTAGAAAGTGGGGGGGCTCCACCCCCCTAACTTTTTCTCCAGATGGGGGGGCAGGTGCCCCCCCACTGAGAAACAGCTGACACGCGTCCGTAAACCAGCTGACAAATGGAAAGAACCTGAGTCGTTTGTGGAGTTACACTGCACGAAGAGTGAGTGCCCCGAAAGTATCCTTTCGGTGACAGGTATACATCGCAGCAAGTTTCTTCGAGTGGGGAGGCTGTGTGAGCGTGGTGGGTAACGGACCGTGCGCAAGCAGAACCTATGACAGCGGGAGCTCGGTGATAGCTACGCTGTCAATGTGAAAGCTGTTGTGGCGGTGCGCTCTGTCGAGATGGGCTAAGAGCAGCTGTTCCTATTTGTGGGAATTCTTGGTTTGCAAAATCAATGCACCACAAGTCCTCACAGCCATCCGCGGAAAGTCTGTGATGCGGTAGTGGATGCCATCTCTGCAAATCTTGCGAGGTCTAGGGAACTCGCAAGAGTGAAGTTGGTAGGGACGACATTACCGTAATGTACGATGTACGTCACAAAAGCCACAGTGGCATAGGGACATTTGTGTCCCTCGACACTGGACTTGTTTGGACTTCAAAGTAGTGATGCAGAACTATCGATGGTACTATCGCTACTATCGATAGCTGAGTCACTATCGAACTATCGATGGTAAAAGATACTATCGATAGCTGCTATCGATAGTAAGTACTATCGATAGTTTAAAATCAACAGCGCGAACTCATTGCAGAATAAACTTGGTTCCCCTTGCGTGTCGTACATAGTGGAGCCGGAGGAGCAGGCTCAAGGGCAAGAAAGTTGATATGATTGAGTTCTTCACCGAGTGCTTCACTGGACACATGGTCATAAAGTCAAACTATTCAGCTGTAGCGGAAAGGAAGCCGTTACATGCGGTGGAACTCCGCGGCTTGAGATTTATATTGCATTTTATGATTTGAAAATTAAAAAAAAACATCAAAACTAAGTTTGTAATTCCTATGATGTAACTGGTTGCTTTTAAATATTAATTTATTCATGGACATATGCCGCTATTTTCACTGCGCAAATCATTTCTCTCGCCAAACATTTGCTCATAAATTAAGCGAAGCTGATAGTAGGCTATCGCAAATATTTTGGCAGTTGGCGAGCCAGCAACAGCACCATTATTCGTAACACTGGATAGTTTGTCACGTAGTTGTGATGGTGAAGAATGCTGCAGCAAGACGGGGGAAATACGAAGCTCTTTATTTGATCGAACTTGTGCCCAGAAAATCGAAACTCAGAATACAAGCGATACACGCTGGGCATAATAGCTGCGAGAACAGTCGCCGGCCGTCGCGTAATCTGATAATCGGCGGAACGCTTCGTCTTTATACATCAGTCATCAAAACCTTCCAGCTTTATCGCTGGTGCTCGCGTAGGCTCTCGAATAAACTTGACCTATTCGCGTCCGGCGCTTAATTGTTGCAATGATCTCAGACAATCGCGAAGTTTCTCAAACATTGCGCCGCGGTTTGCGTCAAACGCTGCTAACAGTCTGTGGGTGAAACCCGAATACATCAAAACAAAGCAAAAAACACGCGTGGCAGTAATATCGCTCGCAATATTACCGATGGTACTACCAATTCGACTATCGATAGTTTATCGATAGTAGTTCTATCGATAGTTTGTTTACACTATCGATAGTTCCAAAGGAACTATCGATACTATCGATAGTCAAATTACCGATAGTTCTGCATCACTACTTCAAAGTGCTGTCGAACTTCTGCCTATCCTGCAGTCGGCTCAAGGGTCTGCCAGATGAAGAGGGAAAACATTTGGCAAGCGTTTTATGGCCCGGTCTGTCAGCGAAATTTTGACTGTGCGGCCTATGCTATGGAAGCAGAAGCTGCCGTGCGTATTTGGCAAGGAGCCAGACTTAGGGCACCGCCATTGCGGATCAATAAGTTCCTCAGCGACGGCGCCTCGGGACTGTTCTTCGCAAACTCAAGGAGCCACTGCCAAGAGGGAGGAGTTGAAAGAGCTTGCGATTCAGAAACTGCAGACCTATTATCTGGTCGCCATCACAAGCAATAGGGCAAACATTAAAGACCTGCACCAGGTGATTTGGGCCTCCTACTTTCATTCTTGCTCATCAGATGGTGAGAGCATCCAAGAATTCGGCCCAGGTGGACCAGGATCTTGGTGCAAACACAGGCGTGCCGAAGCCTTGAGCAAACCGCACCGGCACACACACCACTGCTCACCAAGGCCCAGGGAAAGGCAATATTCCCCATCTACAAAAAGGCTCACCGACGAGAAGCTGCTTGCGCGCTGTGTTCAGGGCAAAACTCGGAATGCAGCAAAGTCCCTAAACAGTAAAATTTGGCTCCTCTGTCCGAAGACACGATTTGCCTCAAGATATGTTGTGGGAATGGCCACTACCATGGCTGTTCTGTGGTTTTATTCGAGGGCACTGCAGCTTTGAACGTGTCCTGGAAGAGCTGGGCGTGCTCCCACCTCATGACCTGGCTGTGCTTGGCACATCACATCATACCTCTGCACGAATGGATTTGGGAGCGCAGTCCATTCGAACACGTTGCATTTCCTGGAAGCAAATGTTTTTCACCTTTACGTAGTTTCACTGGACACTAAGGCTTCCCGACCACTCGTGCGTTAAGACTCCGCACAAAAAGTCATTTGAATGCTCGCACCAAAGCTAACCTTTCTCTCTACACTGTATGAAACTGTCCTGGGTACAGGAGAAGTAGCTTGCTGGGACATGCTGTGTAGTCCATAGTTAACGCGATTTTCTAGCGGGAATGCTGCGCCCTTGTTCATGTCGGACCGCAGTACGAATGTCTAAGAATTCTGGCGCGCTTAATACTGATTCGGTGGTGGAGAATTGCCGATCCCTTAATAAAACACGAATTCAGTCTCGTGTGTCCATCTTGTCTTAGTGGTTTCGTTGCTTGTCAGTGCTCGGACAGTCACCTTGGCTATGCCTACATACGTCAGAATACAGTTTCCTGTCGGCGCCCGCCTGCCACGCTAACGGCGTGTCCTTCTTTTAGATGCGAAGTATCTTATGGTGGAGTTCAATCCGGTGGTGGTGGTGTTGGTGGTGTGCGGCGTGACCACCCTTACTGCGCATGCGCATACCCTCACCCTCCCCTCTCCACTTCCCCTCTCCCTTTCCACTCTTCCTCTGAAACGCGGGCTAGACATGCCGAAAGTCTCTCCTGCGCAACGCCGCGATCAGCACCAGCGCATGAGCGTCCCCTCCCCCCTCCTCTCCTGCGCTGCCCCCCTCTCGCACGCCTGCCGACCGCGTTCCCCGCTCGCCCTGTGAGAATTAACGGCCAGGCTAGAGGGAAGACAAGATGCGCGTAGCGTTCCTCTTCGTGTTCCACGATGCGAGGTCGGTATAGCATGCCCAAAGTACGCCAACGGAACGCGATCGTGCAAGTGCTCCGGCTCGCATTTGCCTCATGGAACTCTTAGCGGGAAATGGTGTAATTTTTCCTTCCGGGCACTTGGACAGAAGCAGTTGTCACTCCTGTCTTCATTTGTTAGAAGTAGCCCTGGCCGAAACGGTGGCAATAAAAGATCACCACTGTGTAGATTGATGTGCCTTTTCGGCGCTCTTTACAGCAACACCAGCGGGAGTGACCATAAAAAGTGATGGTCTTTTGCTTAGCTGGTGAAAGTTTTCTCTTTCTTCTCGGATTTTATATGGCCCGGCTCTAAAGCATGGAACTCCATGTTCCCAAGCTTCATCTGGGAGTGCGAAACTCATGCCGCTCTTCTTTGAGGGGCTTCTGCGTTTCGTACGCCGGTGCCTATTAGGGGAAACAAACTTATTGTACAAAGGCCCAGACTTTTCTAGTTGGCCATGTAGACCTTTGATGGTAGTCAACTCCGTAGGCGAACCACTGCACGGGAATTATGTTTCCTGTTCAAGTTGACGGCATAAGGATCGTTGTCTTTTGATCCCTCTCCTCTGAAGTTGCTGACTCTTCGGCCCCGTACTGCCATTTTGGGTTCGGGTCATTGGCTTCTCGGGCGCCCCAATATTGCCGACAATTACTTGGCACATGGGTCGCTCCATACACCTCACTAGTAGTTTGCCTGTATAATACGGTGATGACAAATAGACCCATGCCTCTGGGAGATCGAGCGATATCCCGTCCACCAAGACAACAGTTCCGGTCTTTCCCGTTAGCGCGGTATCAGGTACTAAACTTCGCTGGACAATGACTGTGTTGCTACCAGTGTCCTGCAGCACTGTCGCCTTACGTCCGAAGACATAACCTTTCGTTGTCGGCATATAACTTTTATTTGCGCCGTCTCGACGTTGAGGACTTTTGTCTTTCGCTCACACACCGAGAAGGAATGACTCGCCAGTGTTCCGACACTCCTGTGTATTGGCTCGCTCCTGTCCCACGCATTCCCTTTGTGTTTGCGCACCTCTTGGTTTGTCGGCCAACACACGTCACGTTACTGACGGACCTGCTCCACTTACAGTTAGCAGCAACATGTCCCGTCTTCTGACAAGCGCGGCAAAAAGGTGGCCCGACCTTCCAGTGACACGTGGAAGCGTCATGTCCTACCCGGTTGCAGAGCGAACATTTCGTTGGCAGTGCCTTTTGCGGAACCCTGCCATATCTGCTTTCGTCAGCAGTAATCGGGTCTCCGGGCGTCTCTCCAAATTTACCCAAATTGCGTTGTTGCTGAGCTTCCATGAAATGGTCGCATGCTTCCGACATCTCAGCTAAGGTTCTGCAGTTTCTCTCTCTTATAACACCGCCAGCCTGTCATCACAGTTCTCAGGAATGCTCTGACAGAAGGTCTCGTATGCTTTAAAGGGTCATGAAGCACCCCTTGCGCTGGTTGAAAAAAACGTCCTGCGGAGAGCTGGCACGGCTATGAACTGCTCTGCCAAATATTACAGTCGTGCGCGCCGCGTAATGGCCACAAGCGGAGCGCGAAGTTGCCGTTTCCCCAGGCACCCTCTTTTCAAACAGAGGCCGGTTCTCACTCTCGTCGGTGGGCGGGGCGTCTGTCCGTTTACGTCGCGGATCTGTCAGTTTACGTCGCAAGAGACATAGCATGCTTATTGGCCGATAGCCAACGTAAATGGAGAGCGGAGTTTGGATCAGATGCGCTTCTTGCCGCGGGGTGCCGCCACTTGCCGGCGCCGCACTCCTCAGTACACGGTAGCCGCACTCGCGCAAGCGAATCACAGCTGGAGAGCGATCGCGTTTCATGAGGCACGCTGACGTAACTTCTTTCCCCCATGCCATCTCTCCCTGTCTAGCTTCCAGTGCGCTCGTCGGCACGAGAAAAGAGAGAAAGCGCTGGGAGCGTGCCAAACCCCCGTAACTCCGCTGATTCTTGACGGATTCGAGAAATTTTGCGGCAATCGATTCGGAGGCAGTACACTCGATACTGAGGTCATTAGATATAATGGGCAAAAAAAACAGCGCGCAGACGGACGGGACGAAGAAAGGGGATACCAGAACAAGCGCTGACTCTCAACTGGGGTTTATTAGGCATATGCAAATTATTTATACACAAATGTAAGCATCAAGAACATGCGCAGAGGGGCTGGCAAGGTACCTTACAAGGAAAAAAAGAAAACTGCTTTTAACATCGTGATGAGACTGCGCAGGGAGCGACCAAAGATCAAACGAACATACGACTGATTAAGTTACTTCTTTTTCGTGTAAAGAAACCGATGTTGGCTGACGCAGAACTCTCCTTCTTTTTTAATGTAGAAAGCTTCCACAAGTTCCCGTGTCGTTTGATCACCGCGCCTAAAGAGCACAGTCCGTGTCACTGAACGATGGTCCAAAAAGCCGGGTATGCTAGGGTCCAGGGTTGCACCGGTACTGAGCGACATTTTTCTAGGAAAAGTCGACTTAAGCCTAGCCAAGAAGCTTGAAGGAAAGTTGTCCGTGTCGCCCGATACGTGGATGACTACTTAATTGTAATGTCCAAATATGAACCGTCCCTGAATGTGAATGAGATTCTGGAGGTCTTTCAAAACGCTGGAATGGGGCTTGAGTTCACCAGCGAAAAACCTTCACAAAACGCCATACAGTTCTAGACCTAAAGATTACCTTTTCTAACAACCACCCTTGTTGGGCGTATAACCCAGGTCTGTCAAACCACTCCTTAATTATAAGTCGGGGCACTCTAAAATAGTAAAGAAGGGCATCGCTACGTCAAGCCTCGGAGCCGCGATTAGGAAGTCGTGTAGTCACCAGGGGAAAAAAGCTTTTCTGATCAGGTGGGTCGCTTTCAGGCAGCCGGTTCCCGACTCCTGTAATCACTTCCGTCTGCGAAGGACTAGTGCGTCAGATTAAGAAGGGACAAAAAAATGTAGAAAAAGAGCGGCCAAAAAAATGTGCCACTATGCCCTACAAGCACAAAATGCAACATGGGTTAAAAAATGTGGCGTCGCGTTACGATGTTCAGTACTATTTTCAGCCAAAAATAGTTAGAAAATTGTGCCCGATGGTGAACACAAAGCGTGATAAAAGAAGGTCTAGCGAAATTAAGTGCGGTGTGAAGCACAGGGACGCAGCAATGCCTTGTGCACAAGGGGTAGTGTACAAAATACCCTTACCTGTAAAAAAGTGTACATCGGGCAAACGGGGCGCTGCCTCTATGTACGGCTAAAAGAACATTCCGCAACCTTCAAGACATGCACGTATGCCAACCTGCCTTCGCACTGCAACAAGTGTGGGTGCAGCCATTGTTCAGTGACACGAGTGGGCTCTTTAGGCACGGTGATCAAACGACACGGGAACTTGTGGAAGCTTTCTACATTAAAAAAGAAGGAGAGTTCTGCGTCAGCCAAACATCGGTTTCTTTACACGAAAAAGAAGTAAACTTAATCAGTCGTATGTTCGTTTGATCTTTGGTCGCTCCTGCGCAGTCTCATCACGATGTTAAAAGCAGTTTCTTTTTTCCTTGTTAAGGTACCTTGCCAGCCCCTCTGCGCATGTTCTTGATGCTTATCATTTGTGTATAAATATTTGCATATGCCTAATAAACCACAGTTGAGAGTCAGCGCTTGTTCTGTGTATCCCTTTCTTCGTCCCGTCCGTCTGCGCGCTGTTTTTTGCCCATTATGTATCACCAACTAGCCCAACTTTCAGTCCTGCTGCATTAGATTATTACTTGGAAAAGTGGTTCATGAGCCCTTTAACACGTCTTATCTATTTCTGACATTTCGATCCATCGATCGAAGTAGCCTTGAAGACGAACAGCGAATTGGCCGCCTGTTTGGAGGTCCTCGGGCTTACACGAACGAAACTTCAAGCGGTACCCGTAAACCGGAATCGTTGTAGTAAAGCCTTCTTGGCTTTCTCGTAGTCCAGTGAGTCCGCAGGAGATAGTCGCCCGTACACTTTGAGTGCCTCGCCCGCCAGAAGCATGCTCAATGCGGTTGGCCCACTTATCTTTAGGCCAATCCTGCCCTGCTGCCACTACTTTCGAAACGCCTGAAGTACGCATCGAGGTCGTCCCGATTCTCATCAAAAAGAGGTATAAAGTTACGGGGGCATACATGCAGGGGCACGGGACGATCAGGGACGGCGGCTGGTTCCACGCGTCCACCCGAACCCGCTTCAGCTTCTGTGAGACGCAAGCGAAGCAACAAAATTTTCTCCTCCAACGCTGCCTTCTCGCGAGCCAAAACTAATGCGCGCTCCTCGCGCTCGGCCTGCTCGCGCCTCGCGTCACGTTCAGCGGCACGCTCCTCTCGAGCACGCGCTTGCCCCTCCGCCACCCCACTTTCGAAGCGCGTCCCCGGTTAGGCTAACTTCTCGCTGGCGCTTACTAAGTCCTTCAGATCCATGTTTCTCTACAGTAGCTGAACACTACAATCAGCCTCGTCCTGTTGCGGACGCCATTGTAATGAGAAACGGTTCGTTTCTTAGAATATTTAGGTTAGGAACGCGGAAGGTTCACACCTTACTGACGAGGCTGCTTGCAAGTTTCCACCAACATTTTATGAAAACATGTGACGAAAGCACATACACACAAAAGCAAACACAGCAAACAAATATACAATTAACTAAAAACAGTGTCTAAGCAGCAACTGTCCTTAAGAAATTGAGCTGCCACAGGCTCACCCATCGGTGAGTCGAATGCTCCGGGCGACGAGAGGATACGACGCGGCGCGGGAACTCTTGAAGAGGTCGACGAAGGTGTGAGGAGGATGGCGAGAAACGTGGTGTCTTGCCGAAGCGAAGCGTCGGAGGACGTCAGCGGCCACGCGAAGACCTTGGCTCCGTGGACCGCATCCGAGAGCGTCGACACTCGGGTCCGGTCACCCGACTCCATCGAACGCCTTTTGCTTCTCCGCACGCGACTCTTCGGTTCGCGCCCCTTTTCTCAGCGTCCTCGTTGTCTTCTTTGGCCGCCGCACGTCACGAGTACAAACCACAACTCATTCGCGCGCACAAACACACGTGTGCAGGGCCCGTATTCTCAAACGATCGCAAAAGGCGACAGTATCGCGTTTGGTGACGTAGAATTTGATGCGTTCAATATGTAAAAAAAAATTACACCATATCCCGCTTAAAGGGGACCATGGATAGATGCGAAGCCGGAGCACTTGCACGATCCGCGTTCCGTTGGCGTTCGTTGGGCATGCTACCCGAGCTCGCGTCGTGGAACGCGAAGAGCGGCGCTACGCGCGTCGTATCTTCCATCTAGCCTGGCCGTTAATTCTCCACAGGGGCGAGCGGGGAACGCGGTCGACAGGCGGGCGACAGGGGGCAGCGTAGAAGAGGAGAGAGAAGCGGAGGGGACGCGCATGCGCTCGAGCTCATCGCGGCGTTGCGCAGGAGAGAATTTCGGCATGTCTAGCCCGCGTTTCAGAGGAAGAGTGGAAAGGGAAAGTGGAGAGGTAAAGTGGAGAGTGGAAGGGGAGAGGGTGAGTGGAGAGGGGAAATGGGAGAAGGTAGATGACAAGGGGAATGGTAAGGGGTGTGGAGAGGAGGTGTGTGGAGAGGGTATGCGCATGCGCAGTAAGGACGGTGACGCTGCACACCACCACCGGATTGAGCTCCGCCTTAAGATACTTCGCATCTAAAACAGTCGCCTGTGACGTCATTGTTGCAACTGGCCGTTGGTAGTACAAATGTCTCACAACACAGGAGTGAGCGAACCGTACGAGCGCAGAGCATCCCGAGTGCGGCGTCTTCGAGTGTGTGCTGCTGCTTCTACGCAGTGGCCAGGCTTGGCCGGCTTGGCTGTGGCTACTTGAAGTGTAAGACGTGTTGCAAGTGCTTTCAACGTTTTTTTGTTCGATTCTTTAATGCACAGTACAATACGTAAAGAATGCAACTTTGGCGTGAAACGTATTTTCGTTGAGAGTTTAACACGGCGTACTCGGAGAGTTCAGCTGTACGTGCCGCCGCAGCGACAATCGTCTCAAGATCTCAATATGTTGCCGGCTCGGCGATAAGCCACGCGAGCAACGCACGGTTCATGTTCCTGGGACGATCAAACCACGAAAAAAACACCCGCTGGCAAAGAACGAGTGCTGATAATACCCCAAGGTAATGCTCGATGAAAGCTTTAGCGTAAAAAAATTGGCCGCGTATCTGCGTGCTTCGCTTGCAAATGTCGTCTAAACACGATAGAAGAGGCGCTGCATGATATGGGCGCCATCTGGCAATACGTTGAGAAACATGAGTGCTGTGTTGCGGGCTGGTAGTCCCGGCGGTCCCGGCGCAGCAGCAGGCGAACACCGGCGGTGACCAACGCGACCGACGGGGACGCCAGCCAGCCCGAACACGCGGTTTGGCGCGAAGCGCTGAGCAGAAGAAACGTCCGCACTCAACGAGTACTCTCCACACACTCTTTTACTTACACGACGCTGGGTAAATCAGGAATGCCAGAGCGGTGCCCCATGCCACTCGTACAGTGCAGTACTGAACGAAACCGAAACACAACAATGAGCTCGTGCAGAGGGCACGGAGGAAGGCAAGTTTTAGCGCAGTCGCATGTTCAGCGCAGCTTAAGAAACTAGGGTAGAATTACGTATGTATGCATTTTCTATTAAAGGAACACACCCCCTAATACTTACCTAGTGATGTTGCGCCACAGATATGCGTAATGTTTGCTTTTTCATCGACAATGTGCACAAGTATGAACCTAGTCAGCCGTTCAAGATGGCTGGCCCTTGGGTAAGTGGTTCAACTTTGGCCGAGTGGCTGAATCGAGGGATGTGCTGACAAACAGAAAGACAGACAGACCAAAATTTCTCCGTTTAAGTATCCCAAGAAAGACTATCGTCTTTAAAAATGCTGCGTATATCCACGAGGATTGAATACTAGAAGCTACCGCCTACGTCACTGAAACGCTAGACTTCACCACGAACGACAGTTAACGGTGCCTTCGTTTATTGCAAATATGTCGAGAGCGCCGTCGAGCACCATGACGCAAAATTGACGTCGGCGGAATTACCAGATGGCGCCCTAACTTTTCCGGTTTGCTCAATAGCCAATCAGCGCGCACCAAAGGCGATACTTTTGCGATTGTCGCCTTTTGAGAATACGGGCCCAGTATCACGGTATAAGCCAAGGGGTGTAGCAATACCGGGATACCGGACGATGGTGTCGACATCTTGTGGGCTTCGGGCACCCACCGTCATGGACACGTTTGTTTTCGCTTAGTGTTTTGAGGGAAAGATGATTAAAGGGCAACTCATTCGTAATTACGCCGCTGCAAGGCATTTACATTGGAAGTAGAGGGCCCGATTTCTGCAATAACAATTTTGTGCTTGCCTGGTTCACGTTGGCCCCGCTAGATGGCGCCACCTATCCAGCCCGTCAGGGGCTTTAGGCCTCTCACGTTTACGGATTCGTATTCTAGGTCGCTCTAGCCTCGCTAATCCGGCTGAAACAAGGTGATCGTAAGTGGCGCTCGCACTTCAGCTTATTTGACTCGGCGGCTGGAGTCTCTGCAAAGCGGATATCGCGAGTGGCCACGAACGAAGGTGGATTTGCGAGATAGAGCCGTGAACGTAAAGCCTATACGGCGAGTAGTTTACGTTCCGTAAACGTTCAGCTCCGTAAAGGTTCGCGCATGCGCAGATTCCATCCGGTATCCGGTAACACGGTAACGTAAAGAAGTATAGGGAGCTTGCACGAACGGCGGCGACGCTATGCACTCTGGGTAGGAAGCCATTTTTTTTGTCAGAAGCGACCCGGGAGTCAGTGGTGCAGTCGTGTTTGCGAGCGTTGGCGTAGCTTGCAGGTGTGATCAAGTGCGAGCGCGACGCAAATTTAGCCCAAGGAGCGTCGTGCACGATGTCAGCTACAAACCGGAAGACTACACCGCAACGCTGTGCCAAAAAGAACGGTACGAAGAAAAGACGAGACTATGCGCGATCACACGTTGTGCGTGGACGACCGTGTAAGCGATGTGGACTTGTGGCCGCGCGTCGACATCGCCGATATTCACGAATTTCTATTTTGAGGACGAGTCTATTACCGCGGAACAGCTGAAGTCGAGAAAGGCCCTCGAGGGCCACAACTTTGTTACGAGGTGGGGAGCCGTGGGCGAATAAATTCGCCGCCGACACCGTGATCATCGTCGCTCAAGTAAGACGTGTTAATTATTTGACTTTTCCGTGTGTGCCAATGCTGTGATCCGGCCAGTTCGATAAGCGTACCATTTTACGCTCATGGTTTGCTTCCTCGATGCTACTCTGAGCTTTCTCATTTACGCCAAGTGTAGCGTAAGTTTGAAGGCACCTCTCCGAAAGCTCTCGGTGAGTAAGGGTCAATGCGGATCTGTCGTAAAGCCGACGCAAGTCAGCACAGGAAATAGACATTAGCACTTACGGAAAAGTCAAACAATAACACGTCTTACTTGAGTGACGACGATCGCAGTGTCGGCGGGACTTCTTTCCCACGGCTCCCATCCACTCTTAAAGTTGTGGCCCTCGAGGGCCTTTCTCGACTTCACCTGTTCGCCGGTAATAGAGCTCGTCCTCAAACAAGAAATTCGTGAATATCGGAGATGTCGACGCGCGGCAACAAGTCCACATCGCTTACGCAGTCATCCGCACGAAGCGTGAATGGGTCCAGCCCGCAGAGTCTCGTCTTTTCTTCGTACCGCTCGCGCTCTTTTTGGCACAGCGTTGCGGTGTAGTCTTCCAGTGCAGCTGAAATAGTGCACGACGCTCCTTGGAGTTAAATTTGCGTCGCGCTTGCACTTGATCACACCTGCAAGTTACGACAACGCTCGCAAACACTACTGCGCCACTGCACACCGCGGTCGCCTCTGACAATAAAATGGCTGCCTACCCAGAGTGCATAGCGCCGGCGCCGTTCGTGCAAGCTCCCTACAAGTACAAGCTAAAGGTCCCTCTTTACTGTGAAATAAATTCTAGGTGACGTTTCTTTCACCGGCAGCGCGCACACACCGGCCGCCGGCCGGCTGGTGCCGACGACGCAACGAAGACTACTTCGTATCGCTTCGAAGTTGTAGCTGGTGACTCTGCGGGAACACGACCGATACGCCCGCTGACGAACCCCTTACTTTTGTTAGCGCTGGCAGTGTTGTTCGTAGTTGTTCCTAATTCGGCACATCGAAGCGGCACATCCGCGGTGTCCGGGCTCGGAGGCTTGCACTTGTTTGGGCCACGACCTCCGTGGTTTGGGCTCGGCAGCTAGCTAGGGAAGAAAAGCGGGTGAGTTGGCTCGCTTGCTGTGTGCGCTGGCGCGAGTTGAACTTGGCTCTCATAACAGTTTCTATTCGTTGTAATAGTGCTTCGCTCTCACTCTGGTGTAGAGCCGATATAACTCGTTTTCGTGCAGGCCGACAGGGCCGAGATGTGCAGCACGGTAGCAGGTGATCGGCGCGCAGTTATGCTCGCCTTTCTTGCCGGGCATTTGCGTACGACACGCACTGTCACGCATTTACGGACGAACCGTTTATTCCTTGGTTTAACGAGTGCAGTTATTCCAACTTTTCAGAGTGTGGTTGCTGTGCTCTCTCAGCTGCGTTCTTTTTTGAACAGCAAAGCTGTTTAAGGCAGCCGCAATCTGTGCTGTGTGGCTTGTCAGGTATGTGCCACAGAAACTGGGTAAATCCCAATACTCGCCACTGGTTCACACACAAAAAAGAAGAAGACAACCATCAGCCGAACACTAGGGAACGGGAAAAGCAATTGTGCCTGCGAGAAGACCCCGAAGTGACGGAAGGCGTACGACAACGACGACGTGCCCGTAGATCTATGAGAGGTGCGAGCGCTTGGTTTCACCGCGAGACTGTGTCTAGAGTTTGGACATCCGTGTCGTGTGTGTAACTGTGAGTGGTTTAACTCGAACCTCTCTGCGCTGAGAATCAACGAAGAAACAACTTAGCACCACCTAACTAAAGCCTTTAACAACGACCTAGAAGCAACCTAGAAACAACTCTCATCACCTAGCTAAGGCCTACAAACAACTTAGAAGCAACCAGGTTAGTCTTCAGAATCGTCCGGTTTCTGTTAGTGCTTAGTGCAAGCTTTGCCAGTTTTTTTGTTGTTTTTTTTGAGACATCTGAATGGTGGGTGTGGTACGACGATGCCGAACACGTTTTGCGTGCCGGCGGGCGGTTCCGTATACAAGAGAACAGCCAAAAGGCGCGTTTGGTTTACCGAGCAACAAGGCATATACGCGAGAAATGAAAGTGGGCCGTACCGCTGCTAAACAGTGGTGATTCCAATCTTGAATCGATGAACACGCGTACGTGCCAAAAAGCGCGTTTGGTTTACCGAGCAACAAGGTGCAGCACGAGAAAGGAAAGAGGGTCCTACCGCTGCTAGACTGTGGTGATTCCAATCGTGAATCGATGTAGTACATGCGTATTTGCACGAAACACTTTTATTCCCCTGACATCGTCGCTGCCTGCGATTGCAATTTTAACGGCATAAACTTGTTGAGTAATGGCATCAGGTCGGCGAAAAAGTTATGGCTGGCGAAGCACCTCAGTTTCACTTTCTTGGTCATTAGACGAAGTCATTCTACAGAAGCAGCCCTTGCAGTAATGATTTATTGATCTGCTGTTAAAATAGTTTTCACACTTGGAACAGAAAATTCAACAGCCGTGTTGGACGAACAATCGGCTCTCTGCGCGTCAATATATTGCGATTGCTTAGGGATGTATGTGGTCGCACCAGCCCAATTGTTCCCACTTTTTACAAGTGTTACCACTGGCGCATTGTTCGAGTGCGCAGCATTTAATGTCAGGCAAATATTTAGACGTGAGCAAACAGCGCTAAACACGGGGACGAAGAAGAACGACAGACACAAGCGCTGAACTAACTGGTTTATTGCTTGGTATGCAATATACCGGGTGCTCAAAATTAAGCTTTATGGTTTTCTTAAAATTCAACACTGGGAGGCACGTGAAAACCACTTTTGCAGATAAGTTATGTATCCAGGGGGACACAAAGTGAGACAATAATTATCGCTGTCAGCCGCCCAATTAACTAAGATTGAATAATGAACTTTTTAATGAGTGCAGCAAGCGGGCATATTTGTATTGAAAAGTTGGAGGCAGTCGCGTTTCTACGCAGTTCCACTTGGAAGAACCCTTCTAGCATGTCTGCCGAACAATAGTCCGGGGCGCTAGTTGCTTATGGTATTTAGGCGGGCGTTTTGAATTAAGGCCAAGATTGTTCTCAATTAACGACGCTAACATTAACTATACGATGCGTTAGAGCAGTTACGATCCAACTTCGGGTTTACCAGACACAAAGCTACAAATTACAATAAAAAAATTACACCATATCCCAGTAAAGTGAACCGTGTGGGGATGCGAAGCAGCGCATGGGTCGACTTAATGTTTCGTTCATCACGGGCACCTTGCCCGATGTTAACGCGTCCTTGCACGTGGAGCACACCATGAATTCACTGTAGTTGCTGTTGCTGTTACTCGTCCCGAACTCTTGTTGGAGCACGCCACGCGGCTTGATCGCGCGTCTGCAGAATCTCGTTCCATGGCTGAGAGAGTGTAAGGGGGAGAGCCAGGCCCTAGGCGCCCGCCCCCCTTCCCCCCCGAAATTTTGATGAAGTAGGTGTTTTTACCAAAAATAAATAATAAACATAAGTGTTTATCTCGAAAAGTCGAGGTTTTCAGCAAGTGGGTCGCCCCCCCCCCCTCTGAAAAAAATTTCTGGCTACGGGCCTGGGGAGAGGCCGCAGCGTCTTACCCAGCCCCATACACAGGCGCGAACGCGCTAGCGCGTGCCAGCACACATGGTTTTGTCTGCATTACGCCAAGCTAGGACAGCGTACGGCAGCCCGGGCCCCTGAAGTGCTCTGCACGTATCGTCATCAAGGCGATCGAAGAACAAGGGGAAGAAGACTTCTCCTTGGCGCGAGCGCGCGCTCAATATGTTACAGATGGCTTTGCTAGGTATTAGAAAGCGGACGGTCGCCAATGGAGCTACGGATACAGCGCCGAGCAAAAGCTGCTTCGCATCTAAAAAGTCGCAAACAAAGCTTTCGCTGTCAGGGGTCCGCTGTCAAGCAAAGCGACCTTCGCGGAAGTTTAGAAAGCTAGAACACCGAGGCTGTCCCATACACAAGCACAGCGATAGCAGCGTTCGCATCCCCTCTCATGCAATGCTGCGCCTCTGGCGGTGGTCGTTCGCTCCATATGAGACTGAGGGTGCAGTTTCATGACCATAAAAAGTATTAACGGACTCTGGTAGTACTAAGTATTGCTAGGCTTGGCTATTCTCCGCTTTCGGTCGGTTCACCACGCTACGCACGCGTTACGTGGTTTCGACGGGAACATGTCACGTGACTAGCTGTTACGTGACGTTATTTTAGCCACGTGATCAGCTGTTACGTGGTTTATTGCGGGAACATGTCACGGGACTATTTGTTGCATCATGTTACGTGATTTTAGTAACGTGACTGGTTGTTACGTGATTTTAGTAACGCGAATAGTTGTCGCATGATGTTTGCGGGATTTTAGTCACGTAAATTCTTGTTACGTTATGTTACGTGATTTTAGTCACGTGACCAGTTACTTGATGTTATGTTATTTTAGTTACGTGACTAGATGTTGCATGATGTTTAATGACGTGACTAGTTGTTGCGGGATGTCACTTGATGTTTAGTCACGTAACAATTACGTGATGTTTTGTCTCGTGACTAGTTGTCACGTGACGTTGCGTCATTTTGTTCAGGTGACTAGATGCTACGTAACTTTGGTCACGTGTCTAGATGTTACGTGGTTTTACGTGATTTTATTCAGCTGACAATATGTTACATGATGTTACGTCATTTAGTCAGTTGACAAGCTGTTACGGTATGTTGCGTTATATTAGTCCCGTGAATAGATGTTATGAGATTTTAGTCACGTGACTTGTTATCACATGTTTATTCGCGTGACTAGATGTTATGTGATGCTTGGTCACGCGACTATTTGTTACGTTGTGTTACGTGATTTTAGTCAGGTTACTAGATGTTGCATGATTTTAGTCACGGGAATGAATGTTACGTGATTTTTAATCACGTGTTGTTACTAACGTTACGTGATCTTTAATCATTTGGCTAATTTATACGTGATGTTACGTTATTTTAGCCGCGTGACTAGTTACAGATGTCATGTAATTTTCAGTCACGTAACAGGCTCGCTCATCAAGTTATTGCATCCCACGCTGGACAAACCGGCGCACGTGTTGCGAAGCAGAAGAGGACGAAGCGAGGCCCTGCCGGTTCATGAGGATAAGTTTTGTTCAGGCTAGCCGGCTAACGAGAGAGCTGGAGAGTAAAAGCTTTATTAAAGGTAAACGAGCCTCAGTCCGGGTCCACGGCGCAACAAAATGCTTAAACAGCGTCGCTGTTTAAAGGTCCACACAGTGATCTACATAGTAGTTATCAAGTTGCACCTTGCGCAGAGATTGAAACGTTCTAGAAATGTTTATTACGTTCACATGCTGGCCATGTTAACCCTATCGTGCATGAATGAATATTGCGTGGTTGAAATTTTTTTTCGTTCAGATATTAAAAACTGACTCCAAAATAGAAGCAACAATTGTTTCCGCTTTTTTACATCCCATATTAAAGGTGATACGATGTGTCCCCATGTTAGGACAACGAGGAGCTACGCTTCAAGCATGCTTCAGGAGTCATACTTGCAGTTCAGGACATTCGTTGTAAAAGGAGGAGGAAGGAAATGAAGGAAAGGCAGGGAGGTTAACCAGACGCGCGTCCGGTTTGCTACCCTACGCTGGGGGGAAGGGATGAAGGGATTAAAGAAAGAAAGAAGAGGGAAGAAGGCACTGTCAGGGTACATATGCACCTGTCTATTGAATGCCTACAAGCGGTCATTTAAGCCGGTCGATTTTAAAAACAGCAGTAATGCTCGCGTCGCTTTGCTGGCCTGCGATGCGTAGGGCCACGACCCGAGGATCTTCTCTTCGGAAAACGGTCTGTCGTCTAAGTTATTCAGCGCATCGCGCAGAACGTTTCGTTCGTTCACAAAACGTCCACAGAAACACAGTAGATGTTCTATCGTTTCGTTGCTATTGCACGAGTCACATTTTGAGGTGTCTGCCATTCCTATGCGAAAAGAGTACTTCGTGAAAGCTACTCCTAACCACAAGCGGCACAGTAAAGTTGCATCACGGTGGGGGAGGTGTGATGGAACTTGGAGCTTCCTCGATGGGTCTAGTTCATGCAGGCGACGGTTGCAGACACTGGGGTCACTCAACCAAGTTTGCGTCATGGTGTCAGCGAACGAGCGCAGACCCCTTGCAGCGTCTGTCCTCGACAAGGGTATTGGGGTTGTCTGGACATCCTCGTGGGTGGACCGAGCAGCATCATCAGCGAGGTTGTTACCCACAACACCACAATGTCCTGGCAGCCATTGGAACACAACGTCATGTCCCTTCGATAAAGCTTGGTGAAGAGCTTCTCTCATTTCGTTCACTAACTGCTCGTGCACCCTTCGTCGTAATGCTGATTGCAGACTCTGAAGGGATGCCTTAGAGTCGCAAAAGACAGCCCACTTTTGAGGCTGGGCTTCCGCGATATAAAGGATAGCAGCACGTAAGGCGGCAAGCTCCGCTGCTGTTGATGTCGTCCTGTGTGACACCCTGAACTTGACAGTCACTTGGCAGGCCGGAATAACAACAGCACCCGTGGAGCTGTCGGCTAAGACTGATACTCTTCGTTGAGTAGTGACAATGTCGCCTGTCGTAGAGCCACTGTCGAATGACGGCTCTTCGTTATTCCCGGAATTGTGAGGCGTACCTGTGGTTGTTGTAGGCACCAAGGAGGCGACAGTGGTCTTGCTGCTGGAGTAAAGCCCGACGGAAGGCATTCTCTATGAGTCGAAACAATCTTTGAAAACATGGCTTGCGGTCTCTGAAGTGGCAACGCAGCAATATGGTGACCGGGAACTCGGCAGAGATGTCTAATGTGAGCTCTTAAATTGTCAGTAGTGACGTATGTTAGAATCGGATGCTCTCTTGCAATCGTAATTGTCCCGTGCGTTGAGGTGCAGCGTGGTAATCCTAAGCACGTGCGTAGTGCCTGACCTTGCAAACTTTGGAGGGTGTGGATGTTCGTCTTGCATGTATTGGTCAGCATCGGCAAGCTGTAACGTAAAAATCCCAGAAACAGTGCTCTGTAAAGCTGCATCATGGAAGGTATCGATGTGCCCCAAGTTTTCCCGCAGAGGAACCGCATTATGTGAACGATGGAAATTAGTCTTCTCTTCAAGTAAACGCAGTGGGCGCTCCACGAAAGATCCCTGTCAATAATCACACCTAGGAAGCGATGGTTCTTCTGGTACGAGACATTTTGGCCGTTGATAATAACAGGATATGGTGTCATGACCTTGCGTGTAAACGCGACCAACGCACATTTCTCGGTAGAGACAGAAAGACCCTGTTTGCGGAGATATGAGCAGGTTAACCCTTTCAGCCCTGGCGGTGTCAATTGACACCATGACACAACATTTCCCCTAGCGCCTCGGAAATGAAACCAAAACTCGCCATTCTTGGGGGAATACTTCTTCAATGATCCCCACTGCGTTTGACACCAAAATGGTGACATGCTTGCGGAGCTGGGAGCCGTAGTGAAGAAGAAGCTTGACCGAAGTCATCGGTGACGCCGTGGCGGGTCAGCTGAGGCGGCTAAGCGCAATTTTCGGGTCGACGTACCGAAGCTGTTTCAATGAGTATCACATTGAAAAATGAGACGTGGTTCACATTTTGTGTACTCTAGTGAATAGCGGCAAAAAAGATGCCATTTTTCTCATTTCACAACCGCTGAGCCCTGATGACCCAATTTGATGTCATGTCTGTAAATCCATTAATAATTGCACCACTGGCTCAATT
Organism: Rhipicephalus sanguineus; assembly: GCF_013339695.2. Classification (NCBI taxonomy): domain Eukaryota; kingdom Metazoa; phylum Arthropoda; class Arachnida; order Ixodida; family Ixodidae; genus Rhipicephalus; species Rhipicephalus sanguineus. The sequence continues at coordinate 231,246,387 of NC_051177.1, forward strand.
TTTCGTTTGTGGTCTTCTGAGGTCATAACTATTAGGAAAACAAACACAAAAAATGTCCCCGACCAAAATAAAGAATCCAGGGCTGAAAGGGTTAAGGTGGCAGCCTGCTGGACTCTTGTGCGCACTTGAAGACGGGTCACAGCCGAAGACCAAAGGCAAATGTCGTCAGCATATATTGATATGTGAGCAGTACTTGGTAAAAGCTCACGAATGCCGACCATCACAAGATTAAACAAAGTGGGGCTCAATACCCCGCCCTGTGGGATGCCACGGGAAGTGTAGTGGTTGGCAGTGGGACCATCTTCTGTCTGCACAGAGAAGGACCTCCTCGTCAAATAATCGCGGATCCACTGAAACATCCGACCGCCAATTCCGACAGCCTCCAAGGACTCCAGGATCGCGTCATGTGTTACGTTGTCGTACGCCCCTTTCACATCGAGAAATAGCGCCAGTGATATGCGCTTGAGCCACTTTTGCTGCTGGACAAAGGTTGTGAGGTCAATTACGTTGTCAACGGATGACCTGCCTCGCCGAAAGCCCGTCATGCAGTCTGGGTACACATTGTAGCACTCGAGATACCATTCTAGGCGTAGAAGTATCATCCTTTCCATGACTTTCCCGACGCAACTTGCCAGGGCAATAGGGTGAAATGACGTCAAATCGAATGGTGACTTTCCTGGTTTGAGTAGTGGCACAAGCCGACTTATCTTCCATTGCTGGCGAAGAATGCCCGCATGCCATGAGTGGTTGTAATATCTCAACAGCTTTCCTCTGGCCTCTTTTTCAAGGTTGGCTAAAGCGGCGTAGGTGACGCCATCAGGCCCTGGTGAAGATGATCGTCGGGAAGCCGCCAAGGATGCGTCCAGTTCTTCCATAGTGAAATCTTTGTCCATTTCTGGGATCCGGGGCTCAGGAAAAACACTCTGAACTGCGGAAGCGGCCATGGCACACACACCAGCGATTCGCGTACAAAAATCATTCGCCACTTCAAGTTGGGTGCGGCCTAGATGTAGGGCTAAAGCCATGAAAGGATGTCTTTGTTGGGGAGTCGAGCGCAAGCCACGAATAGTGCTCCAGATGCGTGACAATGGCTTGCGAGGATCCAATGTATCGCAGAATGATTTCCAGTGCTGCTCTTCAAGTTTGTCTAAACGTCGTGGGACTTTTTTCTGTATGCGCCGTGCCAGCCTCAAGTCACATATTGATTTCGTGCGTCTGTATCTCCTTTCCGCCCTTCGGCGAAGCGTACACAGCTTCTCCAGTTCAACGTCAAAGTCTGAACGCTTGCCGGCAAAGGGGAGCATGCAGGAAGCTTCCCTCATTACCTCTTTGATAACATCCTCCAAGTTATGGCCAAAGTCTTCTCGGCATGCATTTTCCATGAGACGCTGAAATATTTGCCAACCGATGCTCCGTATTTTATTCCTAGAGGAGGAGTTGGTAAGACCTCTGATTCGCACATAAGTTGGAATGTGGTCACTTCCATGTGTTTCAATGTCTGAAAACCACTGGACTTGCGACCGGAAGCTTCTGGATACCAGGGTCAAATCTAGGCAACTGCTGTACGTAAGCCCCCGCAGGTATGTAGGACTGCCATCATTTATAAAACACAGGTCGTGCTTAGAGGCGAATGACACGAGGTTTCTTCCTTTAGCGTTGATCGTCGAACTACCCCAGAGTAAGTGATGTGCGTTGAAGTCACCAGTTATTACCCAAGGGCCACTAGTTGCTGACAATATGTCTCGTAGTCTGTCCTGTTCAAATCGTCCGGCTGGCGATATGTAGACACCTATGAGTGTGAATGACACTTTCTCCTTTCTTACTCGTAAACAGACATATTGATTGTCATCATGTGGTTGAACTGTGTGGTGAACATACGTAAAATCCGTGCGAATGTATACAACCACCTTGCTGCGTTCCTCGCACGTTGAAGAAACAAAAGCTTCGTACCCTGATAGTTTGAGAGGTTTTTCTATGTTTGGTTCGCAGATAACAATTACGGAAATCCGATTCGTGAATACGTACGGTCGGAATGATGAGATGCGTGACCTCAGGCCTCTTGCGTTCCACTGTAGAATCGACGCTTGTCTGACCTCGTTGCGGAATGACAAGATTGGACGAGCCATGGTTTCTACTGGAGGCTTGCAAATACTGGATTTAGAGCATCCAGTACTTGTAGTGCGCTCTGAGCCAGCGGGGATTTCAGATTGCTGCAGAGCTTTCGCAGGGCATCCAGCAGCGTTCGAAACATTGTGATGACTTCTTTGTCCTCCTCAGGCAGCTTGTCGGCGGCTGGTTCGAAGGTTATGGCTGTCGATGTGAACTTGGAAACTTGCAGGTGGCTGTGACTTCGGCAGTGTAGGCCAAACTGACTCAACAGCAACAATACTGTTCGTCGGTTTGTTGGTCGCGCTGGCCGCCTTCGTTCTTGGAGGCAAGGGCGGTGAAAAAGAAGGGCGGTGGAGGGGCGCGGCCGATGCAGAGTCTGTGGCATTCTTTAAAGTACTGCGGCGACGATGTCGCCTCTTTCTGACGGTCTTGGCAGCCTCCCGATGCGAAGAATGGTCTCTCGCCATTTGTTTCAACACTGCTATTTCCCTTTGAATTTTTGGGCATTCTTTTGACGAAGCTGCATGAGATCCATCGCAATTCGAACATTTGAGGATAGTCGCTTTGCATTCATCCGCAGAATGGGTCTCGGCGCAGCGAGAACACACTGTCTTGTTTTCGCATACGCTTTTCACGTGGCCCATCTTCATGCAGTTATAACACTGTAGTGGCTTCGGTATGAAAGGTCGCACAGGATGTCGAAAATGGCCCACCTTTACGTGCGAAGGAAGAGAGTCGCCCTTGAACACTATCTTTAAGCAGTGTGAGTTGCCCAAACGGACAACCTTTGCGATGACGCTGGCTTCATTTGCCGGCTTGACAAGAATATCGAAGTCGGAGCTGGGAATGGCAGTATCCACGTCGTAGATCACTCCAGTGACGACGCTAGAGCCCAACGGAATATAGGAACGAACCTTCATTCCATCCAGCTCGGTGACGTTGCGCAGTGTGTTAAGTGCGGCAGCATTTGAAACGTCGATCGCCAAGACGTTCTTACGCGTGTTCACTCGGATGTCCGTGATCTCATTTGGTACCAGTTCTTTCAGCAGCACCGAAACAGATTGCCTGTTGAAGCGCTTCATGTTGCCGTCCGGTACCTCAGGGACGAAAAGGATGGTGTTGGTCACGGGTCTCCGTTGCGCTCTCTCATTCAATGTACTCGATGACGAAGAGGTTCTGGTGTTCCGCCTCTTCGCCTTACGGCTCATTACAAGCTCAAAATCGTCGTCGGAAGGTTCCTCGCTGCACAGTGAGTAGACATGAGTGCCCTCGCTGTCAGAGTCGCTATAGGGGCCCGTGCGCTTCCTGGATGTGGCCGCCGCCGACGCCGCCGGACTTGGCATGCGTCCGTGGTGGTCCACGTCCATCACCGACGAACACGGAAGCGATGTTTGCAAAGTACACGTATAGTTAATCGAAAAAAGGCAGGAGATACTCAGACAACGTTCTGACAGAGCTACGTGTAATGGAGTATAAACGCACAACCAAAGGAAACGAGAAAGAAATGTATAGAGAGTGGGATGACGAGAGTTAGTATTTGAAAACGCTCGTTCGTTCTTTCGTCAGAACAAACAAGTGACCACATAAATAGCGACAACACGACAAATTTGACAACCGAAACTATTTTCCTTGCAGCAATATTCCTTGCACTCACTCTGCAGTATAAGTGGCCTTAGGTTCAACTAGGTTGCGTGTAAAGATTTGAAAGTGTTGGCACATTTCACGGGCCGAATAACTCCATGTGCTTGTTACGAAAAAATGCACTGCGGCAACACTAGGCATACATTTGCTCGGTGTTATTCGAAGACTGGTTACCACCATGAAATCTTTCATCGCTCGCGTGATACTACGACGTCTTTTTTATAAGAAGAGGAGATTCGCAACGACGTCCCCGTTGCTTGCGTTCTTTCGCTAATTCACTACGAAAGACGAGAGCTCTGCTGCAGAACTCGAGGTGATCAGCAAAGCTTCAATTTGGGCTTGTTGGTACGGCATTGTAATTTAGATGCACTGTGCGAAATGTACAAACGAGAAACGCAACAAGAGTACAGGTCTAGTCAAGGTATTGGATTCCACGTCCTCTTCTTCATCTGCTTCGCTGCAGCAACACGTGCGCTCCTCTAGTCCTGTCCTCTTGTTACGTTTCTCGTTTGTGCATTTCGCTCAGCGCATCTACATTACAGTCGAGGTGATCCGTCGTCTTTTCACCTCCTTTGAGCCACTTCCACAGAATTCATGGTTTCACAAGACCTGCTTTCAGGAGGTGATAAAGCATCCTGAGATATCTCCTCCTGTTTCGGACGTGATTCCTGTGGACCACTGTGGATTCCATGTGGTTCGCTCCACCCTTGCTGCGAAGCTGTGTACTTCTACTCTGCAACGGTTTCGTCTCCTTGGGTAGAAAGACGCGTGCGCAAAAGCAAAACGCCAGGCCCCTAATCCACCAACAGACGCTCGCGCTCGCGTGCTCCTCTGCTAGCAGATGCGCGCGCTTCTTGCGTTTTCACCTCCGACGCCGAGGAAGGGCATTCGGAGAGGTGGACAGACGAGCCCACCAACGCGTTTGCTATAGTCTCGTGCGCAACCAAATTTCGACCTCTGGGTGGTTTAGGGGCCATTTCACAATTGAAGGTACACGGCACATCTGTCTTTGCATCAGGCGTACAGCATAGAGATCGGTATTCGTTTCAATAGAGAAAAGCGCAAAAACAAGCATCAAAAGCGCATGCTGGATGATAAGGTGCCTGACAACAATGGGAGCACCCTTCCACGCATTCCCGGTGACGATTAGGTTGCAGCTGCCTTGCACTTCACACGAGGGCTTCGGATGAGGTCAAATGGCCCTTCCTTCTCCCCGCGTGTGCTTCCCGCTTTCATATATAAAAGGGAGACCCGTCTAGCAACTCATACAGTTCATGCTAAGACTGCCGTAGGTAGACCACAGAAATCAAAGGCAACAGAATAACAGCGTGAATACAATGCTCGAGGAAAGGAACAAATTCGTCTTGCTGAAAATGGTCGCAGAAGCAATCACGGTCTACCACAGCAACCACAAAGCGATTAGCACTACCATTACTCAAAATAATAATAAAACGTATCCTACCATCAGCATGTTTGGTGTTCGATGCAGCTTCGCTGGACATGCACGTTCGCAGGGTGGGATGGCGGCGAATTTTTTTAACACGAAATTGTTTTATGGCGGGGTCCACCAAGGCTTTCATGACGCATTTCCGTCACGGAAACACGTCAGAAAAGTGAACGCCATCAGATGGCAAAGAAAAAAAGCATAAAAAAAGGTCAGTTGACAGGAGTCGAACCCATGCCCTCTCGGTCCGCGAGAATGGCTGGCGGGCGTTTAGCCCACTGAGTTGCCACCAAACACATAACGGCGACTACATGAACGCGCCCTTTATCTTTCACATATTCGTCTTCAAGTGCTCTTGGATGGCTATGAGCGTCCCCTCTATAACGGGGCGGCGACATGTGTACACCAGGCTCGAAAAAACAACATAAAAACGCGCCGTTTCTACGACCGTCCCATTCGGCGCCTTTCTAATAGAAGTTACATTTAGGATGACTGCCAGTTGGGCATGTGCGGTAAAGGTTCGTGATAGAATGTAGTAGAAGTGTAATTTCGTCAGCGCTTTAAACACATCGCGAGGTGGTGGATTTAGCCCAAGCCTCGCTCATAGCATCCATCCATATCGAAAAATATCTCTCCGACGCTCGCCTGGCTGTCGCACCGCGTTCCACGCTCGCCTTGTGAAAATTAACGGCCAGGCTAGAGGGAAGACAGGACGCGCGTAGCATTTGTCCTCGTGTTTCACGACGCTTTGAAGGAGTGCATATCGAGTATCGGCGTTTATTATCTGCTTTTTGATGCCATATTTGCGCGGTATTCATCATATGCGCTGTCCATGTATATGTGAAGAACTTCAGTTGCCGCAAGGGTTAAATCGTGATCATAAGCGTCAGTCGTTCGGTACGGAGACGTTCCAAAAAGGCGCCAACGTGATTGCGTCTACATCACGCGGTGCTATATCTCCCAAACAACAGTGGACATTCTACAAGCTTTCATATACTAATGCACTATAAACAATCAACTACTTCTGTGACGACACGTTTCACTTTCGTCTTATACCGATTCCTATGACAGAGGGATCAGCCATCTTTTTTATACACCTCTTAGAAGAAAGGCCTCGACATCTCATTTATGCTTATCTCTTTACAACTACCGCCTCGTTGTTCCTTCAGGCTTCCGCTCAGCATAGCTGGACAGAACGTGAAAAAGGGAGTTTTTCACTCTAAGCCAGAAGAGAGCAGCTTGGCTATAGGGGTTGCACTTTTGGGGAACAATGGCAAGGGCACCCTAACAATTGCACTCTTAGAGGATGAAATGTTAGTCCCCGCCGTTGCTCCCTACGGATGACATGTTACTCCCACCACTCGCTCCTGAAAAGCCAACTGCTAGTGTCTGCCGTTACTCTCGCGTTTTCGTAGTTACTCTTTGAGGAACAGCTGCTCATGCTTCCAGTTAGTCCCCAATGGATAAACTGTTTAGACCTCCATATCTGTAGTTACTCCTAGTGGGGATGAATATTTATCTCGAACATGCTTTTCAGACGCTGGACACATGGCCAGAACTCCTCGGCAGTGCTTTGCTTGGGCGCTTGCAACGCAAATATGGGCAAAATTTAAACGAAAAGAAATGCTTTATTATTTTCCTTTCATTGCAGCAACGTGTCTGCACGCGCAGAAGTAGAGCTGGCCGCAAACCGCTGCAGACGCTAATCCTGTGGTATAATACATCCAAGGCTTTCTGCGTCTTTAGTGGAAGAACGTAAAATTTCCAGCACAGGGGAATCTGCGTCGCTAGGGCAGAAACAAGGTCATCTTCTTCGATTGTGTCTGGCTCGAGCTACGGAGTGCTGTTGCTTCCATCAAACTAGCGCCCTCGAGCCTCACCGCAGGCATGTGACGTGAAGTATCTCGTTGCTGCAAAAAGAAAAAAAAAACACGGTTGATCCCTCCGTCATAGGAATCGGAATGACACGAAAGTAAAGCGTGCCCTTGCAGAAGTAACTGAATGCTTACTGTACATTGATATAAGAGAGTTTGCACAATGTATATTGATGTCTGGCAGCTAATGGCGCCGTTTAACGTGTATGCACCCACTTTGATGACTGGTGGTACATCTCCATCCCGACGACTAACGCCCATGTTAAATGATTAAACAAACCCTTGTGGTAGCTGTAGTAGTTAACGGTGAAAGCGTAATCAGAGAACGAGGTGTGATAGCCAGAAGAGCGTCGCATATTAGGCGCAGAACTTGGTCGCCATCCCGCGGCATGTTAAAATGGGATTGAACACCACGGCCGGATAGAGGGAAACGCAAAGCGCGTCGTGCCGCCCCGGTAGCCCGGCCGCGATTTTTATCGGGGCGAGCGCGTGAGCATGGAGCGCGGTGTTACAGCCAGCTGAGGCAGGCGCGCGTCGCAGAGCTATTTTTGGTTTGTATTAGCGTAGGGCAGTATTACATAGCCTAAATGGAAGGTCTGCCTCTGGTCCGGACGGAATTTCCAACAGGGCTCTCAGGAACCTGGATGACGACTCCATCGAGTATCTCACTGAAGAGATAAATCGGGTCTGGAAGCAGGGCTTGGTTCCAGAGACCTGGAAGTCCGCATCGGTGATACTCATTCCGAAGCCGGGAAAACCCCCAGGCCTCGCAAACCTTCGACCCATCTCCCTCACGTCATGCGTGGGGAAGGTTGCAGAGCACGTCATTCACAAACGCATTTCGGACCATGTCGAGAAGAGCAATTTATTTCCATACAACATGGTTGGCTTCCGTCCGGCTTTGTCGACGCAGGATGCGATGAAGCTCATCAAGTGTCAAATAATCGACAATCCAACCAGAGACGTCCGGGCTATTCTGGGTTTAGATTTGGAAAAAGCTTTTGACAACGTGTCTCACGCACACATTCTGAATGCCATATCGGATCTCAATTTGGGCGCATCCTTTCACGGTTACATCAGCTCCTTTCTCAAGGGGCGGAAAGCGACACTTAAAATTGGAGACCTAACAACAGAGGCTTTCGAGCTTGGCCCTAGAGGAACACCGCAGGGAGCGGTCGTTTCACCGCTATTGTTTAACATAGCAATGAGAGGTCTCTCGGAAAAGCTCTCTGCTATAGACGGTGTTAGTCACACAATCTATGCAGATGACATAACTATATGGTGCACCAAGGGATGTGAAGGAGATGTTGAGGCGAGTCTCCAATCGGCAGTCAATGAGGTTGAATCATACCTGGAAAACACGGGACTAAAATGTTCCCCCAGTAAGTCCGAGTTACTCCTTTATAGACCAATCAGACGAGGTCCCAAGCCCAGGGGATGGAAGCCACTCGCAGATGTCGATATCAGGCTAACCACACGTGATGGAAACCTCATTCCTAGAGTCGAGTCCATACGCATGTTGGGCATGGTTATCGAATCCAATGGATCCAATAGGCTTACGTTAGATAGGATTACAAAGAAAACGGAAATGGTCATCAGACTCATTACTAGAGTGTCTAATAGAAGAGGAGGCCTGAAAGAAGACAATTTACTCCGGATTTTCCATGCCTTTCTCATGAGCCACATCATCTACGTAGCGGCCATGCACACCTGGCACAACTTCGAGAAAAAGAAGCTTAACACCCTCATTCGGAAAAGCATCAAAAGGGTGCTAGGCATTCCGATGACGGCTAGCACAGAACGCCTTTCTCAATTAGGTGTGCACAATACGCTGGATGAAATCATCGAAGCACAAGAATCAGCCCAGCTTGCTCGACTATCCTGCTCTTTGGCAGGGAGAAGAATCTTAGCCATTCTGGGCCTCAATCCAGTGCTGGCAGAGGAGAGAAGCCATCCAATCATCGAGGAGCAAAGAGAAAATATTCTTGTCGCACCGATCCCGCGCAATATGCATCCGCAGCACAATGAGGGAAGGCGTAGAGCAAGAGCGATTGCGATCCTGAAGAGATCAAGGATGATCCTCAATCGGTCTGCTTCGTAGATGCGGCACAATATGGTCGCTCATCTCACTATGCCGTGGTCGCAATAGATAACAGAGGTGAAATAATCTCGTCGTCCTCCCTGACTGGGACCACTTCTTCTAAAGCGGAGCAGGTTGCTATTGCTTTGGCACTCTTGGATGATAACAGGACGCAAATCTACTCGGATTCTAGATCGGCAGTCAGGGCGTTTGCCTCGGGCTCCATAGCGAAAGAGGCACATGACGTTCTTAAGAACCGGACCATAACTATGCACACAATCATTTGGTTCCCGGCACACCTAGGTCAAACTTTGGACTCCCTCACCAACCTCAACGACATCGCCCACTCCCAAGCGCGCGTACTAACTCTCCGCGTGGGAGGAGAAGCCTTGTCACAGAGCAGGGTTCAAGAGTTCCGAGACACTTTATTCACATTTAATGAATTCACGAAGCATTTTTATCTGGAAAGAAGAGTATTTCCTCCACCACACAAAAAGCTCACGAGACCACAGGCGATGACCTTTAGGATGCTTCAAACTAATTCTTATCCGAATCTGGCTTTCATGCACTGTCTATTCCCAAGTGACTTCAGCTCACAATGCCCTGGCTGCGGGGGAACGTGCGATTTAGAGCACATGCTTTGGCGGTGCCCCTCGTTACGTGGGGATAAGGACCTCACAGAGCAGAAATGGAGCTCGGCCCTCAAGAGCTCGGAATATCAGCAACAACTTTGGGCTGTCCAGAGAGCCTGCGATGCGGCGGTTAGGCTAGGTCTAACTGTCCCCACGTGGGAGCGGCCCGCGGTGTCACCCTAAGGGGTGGCACTTCTCCGGATCTTTAAATAAAGTTCTTCGTACCGTATTAGCGTGATGCTGAGCGAGGCCGACGCTTTTACGACGCTAGGGCTAAGGTTGTCACCTCGCGGTGTGTTAATTCATTGACAAACTTGAACTTCTATTGAAAACACGCCGAATGGAACGGACGTGTAACGCGTTGCAGGTGCTAGTCGCGGAGGCAAACAGTAATGACGAATTACTTTACTGCTCACAGAGGGCAACACCACCCCGCCGACCTAGAGAGTGGTACATATGAAATGCGCGTTTGTAAAGCCCCTACAGTCTGTGACCGTGGCGCAGTGGATAGCGTGCCAGGCATCTGTTGTTGCGGAGCGAGCGGTCGTGGGTTCGATGCCCGTTGATGGAACTTTTTTGCTTTGCCATCTGGTCGTGTATATTTTTTTGACGTCATTTCCGTGACGGAAATACGTCACTGAAGTCTTGGTGGACCCCGGCATAAAACACTTTCGTGTTAAAAAAAAAGTAATACACAAGAACGTTGAGTTGTCGGGAATGTAAACCGTTGTGTGTGTCTCTGTTTGATGCGATTGGGAACAAAAGTTATAATGCCAGCCTTATCATCAATCTTTAAAGAAAAAACTATTTGAAGCGCTATAAGACGCATGCTGCTGAACACAAACGTGGAAATAAAAAAAAAGCAAAACGTTCGTGATGTTTCTATCTGCGATTGTGCGCACTCCGGGCGCCTTTAACAAAGAAAGGGAGTGTTTCATCCTGAAAGGAACAGCCTGGCAGACGACGCTTGCGCTAGCGCTGCTTCGTGCGCCTGGGCATACTGCTGCCAGTCTCGCAGATTATCGCCGTTGTAAGGCGCTGATACCGCGTGCGGTCGACGCTCGCGCGATATTATTAAAAATGCTGGAGGCTGTACATTGCTGCTAACATGGGTACCTGTTAAGGGAAAGTCATCAGTTACTGTGCCAAATGTTAATAAAGTATTATTATTATTATTATTATTATTATTATTATTATTATTATATTATTATTATTATTATTATTATTATTATTATTATTATTATTATTATTATTATCACTAAAGACAACATGCATGTGCCCATGCCTGTACTTCCCTCTTAACTACTCCCTCTTAATACTCTTTCAACAGCGTGAAGTGGCGTTGCGGCAACAAAGGCAGTGTGTAATCGGCTAATATTCCCTATGAAATTACCTATGCTTTCCAGGAAAGCAGCGTACACTAAAGAACGTGTTGAAAGGGTGTCGTTTCGGCTCACAAAAACAGTCCTGATATCGTGCATGCCTCTCTATTGCATTATCGCCGCGCGCCCGGCACTTCCAGGTCACAAATGGCATGCACGTTATGAGCGTGAGACAGCATTCTTCATAGGAAAGTGGCGAGTGCCGAGAATTCAAGAAAGGAAACGCAAGCCCAGCAGCAAAGCAGCCGGTTGAAGATCTCTCCGTCGTTGCTATGGCAACGGCGCGAGCGGCCGCGCTCGCTTCCGAGTCTGCTTGCCTACCGTTCCCGCCGCCGGCCTGCGCCAGTCAGCGAGGGGGGGGGGGGGGATTGGGTAAAGGGAGGGGGTACTTGCTGAAGGCCTTGACAGTTTCAGAGAAACACCTATTCTCATTATTCTTGTCGGTGAAACACCGCCTCCGTCAAACTTTTGGGAGGGGAGGCGGGCCCTTGGGGCCTACACCCTAGCTACGGGCCTGGCCTCTGGACTCCTAGGTGGCCCCGGTCGGTCTACGAAACTTCTTCCGAAGTACCACGGCCCGTACCGTGTGGTGTAGCAAGCCTCGTACTTGATATACGTTGTCAAGTCGCTTGATACTTATTGTAGGGTCATTCCACGCCAAACGTCCCAAACATTGCGCTCGACCCTCTCCAATTGTATTGTAAAAAATTGTGGACGTTCATATCAGTGCACCATTTGCCCTCGGAAAGTATTTCTTGGAAAAAAAATTTTTCTTGTCTGTTACAGTGATTTGAATTTTGCCGTAGTGGGTGAAACATAGGTTGCGAAAAAATACTACAAAAATACAATACTTTACGGAACGCCTTAAATGTCGGCTGTTTACTTGAAAAGGAATGGCACTATCCTATTATCGCCCGTTGACGACCACTACTTTGTCTCACGATGTGCTTTGTGGTGAAGCAATGTTGCAATTCTGTGCCCATTTTGATTATTTTTGAAAAATTCTACAAATATTACAGACAAAATACGACTATATCACATGGCTGAATAGTTGGCAGTAAGCGTGTCAAAAAAGTTTTGAAGTCGATGACCGAGCAGTTTCGAAGTGGAAGGGGCGCAAACATTGAAAAATGTGTGAAATGCCCCACGTTCAGGCGCATGTAGAGTGGTGATGCGGTCCAAGTAAAAATGCACGCTTGGTCTTGTTGGGAAGGGTATACAAAGGTAATTTATTTCTGAAAGTTTAATCGGAGTGTTTTTTGTTTTAGGCGACAAACAAAAAATTATGTTTAGCGTTCGCGGCGTGCCTGGGCGTGGGCCCGTAAGTCCGCTTCACTGCGCCGCCACACTTCCTTGGGGCAACGGAAGTATTCAGCGCCCACGCGGGTGGCAAGATCGTGTGCTGCTGTGAGTTTTCACGTTGCTGAAAACTTGCAAACAGTGTATATGGCTGGCAGAATGTTTCGGAAGGGCACTAAAGGCTGCCGGTTAGTAGTCGGAGCAGAGCACGATTTCATTGCCACGTTACTGCACGCACACGTACGACAGACGCAGAGCTTGGGTTGTGTTTTCGATCTCTGCGGAGGTTGCAGTTCTTACTTCCGTTGCCGACGTATGGTCTTCGCCACTTGAAATGCCTGTGTTGCTGAGTAGGTGGTGAGCCCGGCATTAAGAGTGGTCAGTGATGATGGCACGAAATGGTGAAACGTGCGCATACCTGTGAGGGAGATTGTAGACTGAAACCTTGCTGAGAGCTCAACTTTCTTCCACGCTGCATGCGATGCCTTCATCTTAGTAATCGCCTTGCGATTACTAAGCGAAGGCGATAGACATTTAAAAGGACGAAGCCGCCTTTAAGGCGGCTTCGTCCTTTTGTATATTTATCGCTTTCGGTTTTCGTTGTACAGGCTCTCCGTCTAAAATATGACACAAGTAGCAGTATACTCACCGTTCACAATGTTTATCTTACGCGCTGCCAGGGGATGCGGCCGAAAGACGAACCTTCGAGTGCCGCGTGCTCGCTCGGCGACGCGATCACCGGAGCAAAGTTCACATCTGCCGAAGATCAGAGCGTAAGAATACGTAGCACCATTCGGCTCCGAGGCACGAATGGCGCGAGTCACGTTCAAGCGAGCTGCCCATAAAAAAGAATTATAAGTGTATTCCCGGTGCCTGTTAGCCGCTTTTATTATATAATAATATATTTTAAACGAACCATCACTCGTTTTCCCTGACACTTCGTCGGCGGCACTGCGGAAAGCCGAAGACTGTGTGTCGAAACGAGAAAACTCACAGCAGCACACGATCTTGCCACCCGTGTGGGCGCTGAATACTTCCGTTGCCCCAAGGAAGTGTGGCGGCGCAGTGAAGCGGACTTACGGGCCCACGCCCAGGCACGCCGCGAACGCTAAACATAATTTTTTGTTTGTCGCCTAAAACAAAAAACACTCCGATTAAACTTTCAGAAATAAATTACCTTTGTATACCCTTCCCAACAAGACCAAGCGTGCATTTTTACTTGGACCGCATCACCACTCTACATGCGCCTGAACGTGGGGCATTTCACACATTTTTCAATGTTTGCGCCCCTTCCACTTCGAAACTCCTCGGTCATCGACTTCAAAACTTTTTTGACACGCTTACTGCCAACTATTCAGCCATGTGATATAGTCCCATTTTGTCTGTAATATTCGTAGAATTTTTAAAAAATAATCAAAATGGACGCAGAATTGCAACATTGCTTCACCACAAAGCACATCGTGAGACAAAGTAGTGGTCGTCAATGAGCGATAATCAGATAGTGCCATTGCTTTTCAAGTAAACAGCCGACATTTAAGGCGTTCCGTAAAGTATTGTATTTTTTAGAGTATTTTTTCGCAACCTATGTTTCACCTACTACGGCAAAATTCAAATCACTGTAACAGACAAGAAAATTTTTTTTCCATAAAATACTTTCCGGGGGCAAATAGTGCACTGATATGAACGTCCACTATTTTTTACAATACAATTGGAGAGGGTCGATCGCAGTGTTTGGGACGTTTGGCGTGGAATGACCCTGTAATGAAATAACTAGGCATGATATTGTGCATATGGACCTGACGAAGCTTCACTGTCACTGTGCAGCTGTCCGTAATTAGCCGTGATGGCTCTTTTTCAAAGGGGACGAAAATGTAATGCAAAAGAGCGGCGCTACTTCCAGAGGCGGAGAAGGCTGCTCTCTTAGAAAAAAGGCGACGATTCGACAATACAAGCTTTGCGTTGGTTCTACTATTACTGGTTACGTTTCTGCGTCGTCTCTAATAGTAGAGTACTTCTTTAAAACGCTTAATTATATTAAAAATGGCTGCCCTCATGCTTGCCTTGGTTTCGTTTTGTATTGCCTTCTTATGGTTGAGGTTAACTAAAATCTGGGTTCCTTTTCTTCGTTATTAAGTAATGGGTTGCGTGGTAATAAATAATAAAATATTAGAAATTGTTTACTTGCTCCATTTACAGAAGCGAAACCGAAACTGCAGCAAATATCTTGGTTGCAATGCTCCAGCGAAAAAACAAGCAACTAAATCTTCAGCAGCGTTGTACTAGTAATAATAATTGCTGGAGTTCTACGTGCCCAAACCATAATATGTTTATGAGGCGTGCCGTAGAGGAGGGCTGCGGAAATTTCGACCACTTCAGGTTCGTAACGTGCATCTAAAACCAAGTACACGAGCCTCTAGCATTTTCTCCTTGTTCAAAAATGCTGGAGCTGCCGTCAAACCTGTGCCCTTTGGGTCAGCAGCCGGGCACCGTAACCGCTGCACCACCGCGGCAAACATAAGCAATTCTGAGAGAGACAAGAATAGAAGAAAAACCGCATTGGGATTCGAACCAAGGCCCCAGCGATTGAGCGCAAACAGCCAGCACGGACGATCAACCCATTCAGCCACAGCGCGCGGCGGCTAGCCTGTGATACGATAGCTATTATAAAGATACTACGGTCAAACTCTCCTTGCAACGCTCCTTGTAAGTGTCCCCACCTTCCAAAGAGCAGGAGCGGAATGCAAAAGTGAAAACAGCTGCTTTCTGTTTGCAAAAATGCGCTGTAGACCATAATTCGATGTTTCACAGCGCAAAGAACGAGGACGACATTGGAAAACACACACAGCGCTGAACTTAAAACAGACTATATTTTCAAACTTACAGCAATATATATGCGCTCTTCACCAGGAAAGAAAAAAGAATAGAGCAAATGAAGCATACAAAAAATTCCACAAAAAATTGTAGAAGCCCAAACAATTTGGAAACGTGATAAAAAGTGCACGAGTGCAGCTTCGCTTGCTCTTTCAAGCAAGGAAAGTGATTTTCTCGTGATCGTAAAATATATGTGATATCGATGATGAGTTGTTGTTTCCTGCGACTACAATTTTTTGAACACCAGGCCTGCAATTGTCGCGTGACCAAAATCACGTAACATCGCACATCTACTTATGTGACTACAATCCCGTAACAACTATCCACGTGACTAAAAATCACGTAAAATAAAGTAATTAGTCTCGCCACTAAAATCCCGTAACGTCACGTAACTATTGACGTGACGTGTTGGTGTCAAAAACTTCGGAACAACCGCGTGGCGCGGGGCAACCTCAGCGTTCGCACTGGACTCTAATAAAGATGTACTTTCTCTCTCACGTGACTAAAATCCCATCACGTAACTACTAGTGACGCGACATTTCCCCTTCAGAACCACGCAACGAGTGCGTAGTCTGGGGAACCGACCGAAACCTGAGAAGAATAGATTATCCAAGTCTAGCCATATCCTATAATACTGTCACGTGCGAAAAGGAGGTCCCCGGGCAAGAAATACCACGCTGGCAGAAAGACTGACGCAGGTCTAATAATATGGCCGCGCCAAAACCAACAGAGACTGAGCGAGAGCGCGCGCTGTCCCAAACGACTTCTTCATTTGCTTTTGCTCGATGCGGGCTCGTGCTCGCCGCAGTTCATCATCCAGGTGGCATTATTCCCCCACTGAAAAAAAAAGCATCGCCCCGATGCTCGTGCAAGCGGACATGCATAAGCAGAAAAGACCAAACGGGCCCAGTGTGGGCACTTCGTAAAAAAAAAAAAGAGAAGGCCGAGGCACAGTCGCACTAACGCGTGAAGTACGGCTTGAGTCGTAGAACGTGAACAATCTCTGGGTAGTGCTTTCGACGTTGGGGTGACATGGTTCCATCTGGGACAACCTCATAATTCACATCACTCATGCGACGCACCACTTTGTACGGTCCAAAGTAGCGACTCAGGAGCTTTTCGGACAATCCTTGGCGGCGAACCGGAGTCCACACCCAAACTTGATCTCCTGGGTGGTATTCGACGTGTCGATGGCGAAGATTATAGCGGTGGGCATCTGCAGTTTGCTGTTGCGTGATGTGGAGTCGTGCCAACTGGCGAGCTTCTTCGGCGTATTGAGTAAGCTGCTCAGCTTCAGGTGTAAGCGAAGCGTCTTAGTCGTGTGGCAGCATAGCGTCCAGCATGGTTTGTACCTCACGCCCGTAGACGAGACGGAACGGCGTGAATCGTGTTGTTTCCTGGACGGCAGTGTTGTACGCAAATGCTAAGTACGGCAGGACCTGATCCCACGTCTTGTGCTGAACGTCCACATACATGGATAACATGTCGGCGATGGTTTTGTTCAGTCGTTCCGTCAACCTGTTAGTCTGCGGATGATACGCCGTCGTCTTGCGGTGGTTCGTGTAGCTGAGTTTGAAAACGTCATCAATAAGCTGGGCCGTGAAAGCTGTTCCTCTATCAGTGATCACGCACGACGGGGCGCCATGCCGAAGAACGCTCTGGTCGATGAAAAACTTGGCAACATCGGAAGCCGTAGCTCGTTGTAGGGCCCTTGTCTCGGCGTATCTCGTTAGGTAATCTGTCGCCACGACGATCCACTTGTTACCGGCAGATGACAGCGGAAATGGCCCCAGTAAAACCATTCCTATTCGATCGAACGGCGCCCTAGGTGGTGTGATGGGTTGCAGCAGGCCTGCAGGCTTCAGTGGCGGAGATTTGCGGCGTTGGCACTCACGGCAGCTTTTTACGTAGCGCTTCACGTATGCAGCAAGTTTGGGCCAGTAGTACGCCTGTTTAACTCTGGCGAGGGTTCGTGAAGAACCTAAGTGGCTGGATATGGGCTCGTCATGGCAGGCAAGAAGAATGTCGTCTCGCATGTCAGAAGGGACGACTAACAGGTGGGCTTTCCCGTTGCCGTTCAAGTTTTTCTTGTACAAGACACCACTGCGCAGACAGAATGACACGAGATTGCGAGAAAGGTGTCGTGGTACGGGAGTGTTGCGTCCTTCTAGATTGTCGATGATTGCGCGAATCTCGGCGTCCTCGTGTTGTCGTGCGATCAAGTCAGTTGCAGTGAGAACTCCGAGGAAGCCGCTGTCGTCTTCATTGTCGGGATCACAAACTTCAGTAGGTGCACGGGACAACGAATCAGCATCTTCGTGCTTGCGGCCTGATTTATAGACGATGGTAAGGTCAAACTCTTGCAAACGAAGGCTCCATCGTGCCAACCGCCCAGACGGGTCTCGTAAATTGGCTAACCAGCACAATGAATTATGGTCGGTCACCACCTTGAAGTGACGACCGTACAGGTAAGGCCTGAATTTCATGGTTGCCCATACTACTGCGAGGCACTCCTTCTCTGAGGTAGAATAGTTCGTCTCGGCGCGAGAGAGGGTACGGCTGGCGTAAGCTATTACTCGCTCAGTGCCTTCTTGGTGTTGGACAAGAACGGCGCCAAGACCTATATTGCTCGCGTCGGTATGAACTTCTGTGGCAGCATCCTCGTCGAAGTGAGCAAGGACTGGTGGCGCCTGCAAACGCTTCCGTAGATTGATGAAAGCCGTGTCCTGTTCTTCATTCCAGGTGAATGGTACATCTTCACGTGTGAGGCGAGTCAGAGGTTCGGCAATCTTAGAAAAATTTGCGATGAAGCGGCGATAGTAGGCGCAGAGGCCGAGGAAGCGACGTACTGCTTTCTTGTCACGGGGAACAGGAAAAGAAGCAACGGCGGTGGTCTTGTCGGGGTCAGGTCGAACGCCGTCTGCGCTCACAACGTGGCCCAGAAATTTGAGTTCTTTGTAACCGAAGTGGCATTTTTCTGGCTTCAGCGTGAGGTTTGCAGAGCGGAGCGCTTCCAGAACAGCCTGCAGACGCATCAGGTGTTGTTCAAAGGTGACCGAAAAGACGACGACATCATCAAGATAAACAAGGTAAGTGTGCCACTTTAGACCGGTGAGAACAGCGTCCATCATTCTTTGGAATGTCGCTGGCGCGGAACACAGGCCGAAGGGGAGCACCTTGTATTCATACAGGCCATCCGGTGTAACAAAAGCAGTTTTTTCGCGGTCACGTTCGTCAACCTGGTCTATGGAAGAAAAATACTTGGCCCGTCGCAGTCTGTCCAATGAATCATCGATGCGCGGCAAAGGATACACGTCTTTTTTACTCACGCAATTTAGCTTCCTGTAGTCAACACAAAAATGCAATGTTCCGTCTTTTTTCTTTACTAGAACGACTGGCGATGACCACGGACTATTGGATGGCTGTATAACATCATCTTGGAGCATCTCTTTGACTTGCTCATTTATCGCGTCATGCTCTTTGGCCGAAACTCGGTAGGGCTGTTGTTTAATGGGCGAGGTATCGGTGTGCGTAATAATCCTGTGCTTCGTAATGGGCGGTTGACGCACCTTCGAGGGCGAAGCGAAGCACCCTTGAAATTTAAGCAGCAATTAATGCAGCGCCGTTCGTCCTTGCTCCGAGAGGCTCGAATTGATGTCCACCCTTCCGAGCGCTGAATAGGCGTCTGTCGATGTCGATTGGAGCCCACTCTGCATTGATGTAGACGTCAAACATTCAGCGACGTCTTCTATGGGGTAGGCGAAAGCGATGGCAGTGCGAGGAAAAAGGTGCCGCTGCTCATTACTAAAATTCGTAACAAGCAGTGTCGCACGGCTGTCGCGAAGCATGACGAGGCTGCGGGCAGCGCAGATACCTATGCTAAACAAAAGTGCCAAGTTGCCTTCGGCGACTGCCTCACCGTTACGTAGTTCGTCACACACGATATCAACCAGGACGCTTGAACGCGGGGGCAACGTGATGCTGTCGGCAGAAACGCGAAACGTGCTGATATGACGGTCATCGGGTTTCTCTGCTACTCTTTCTGTTGAGAATGTGACGGTGCGCTCTCGAAGGTCAATAATTGCACCGTATTCCCGTAGAAAGTCGACGCCTAAGATGAGGTCTCGGGAGCATTGAGGAAGTATAAGGCAACGGCAGAGGAGAGTACGTCCACGAATGCCGACTCTGGTCGTGCACATCCCGAGAGGGGTGACTACGTGTCCGCCGGCTGTACGGATTTGTCGTCCGTAGCACGGCGTCGCAACTTTCTTCAGATGCGTCGCAAGTTTTCTGCTCATGATAGAATAGTCAGCCCCGGTGTCTACTAAAGCACTAGCGTCGTCGCGGCCGTCGAGCACGACAGGTATGTCTAAGGAGAAGTCGGCTTTCGAGTTCAGGTGCTGTCGCCGTCGAATTGCTGCTGGTCCGTACTTGCGTCGATGGGAGGCCTTGCTCACGTCGATTGTCAGCGGCCTCGCCCCCGAAGGTCGCTGCCTTTAGCTTTCCCGTCTAGGGCTTGGCGAACGTGCTGGCGCCGCCACTGGGTAGTTCCGGAAATCTGGAGAAGATCGTCTTGGAGACGGTGATCGCGACTGCCGCCGCAACGGCAGTGGCATGCGCTGCTGGGACAGGTATTCCTCGATCGCTCTCGGTCTTTCACCAAATCTTGGCCTTGGCGAGTCGACGGCGAAACCCCGAAGTCCAAGGCGGCGATATGGGCATTCGCGGTATACATGTCCGGCTTCACCACAGTGATAGCACAGTGGCTTCTTCGTTTGCTTTTGCTCGATGCGGGCTCGTGCTCGCCGCAGTTCATCATCCAGGTGGCAATACTATACTAGCAAAAACTTTGCACCTCTAGCAAGAGCTTGGTATTACTAGCAAAACCTTAGAAGAAGCTAGGTCGAACGCTAGCTCCGCTTTCGGTTCCAGCCTTCCGCAACCAGTACATGCTGCGCACATTTTCATTTACAGATGTTTAAAATGGCATCTTATTGCGGTACGTTGTGGTGGGCTGCGAGTGCGTGCGAAAAGCTGCTGAATGACAGGATTGTCGTTTTGTAACTGGGAGCACCAGTCCCTGGACTTCCCGAAAGCTTTGATCCACACACGTCATATCACACAGACCTATCCGATGCAGCGCACAGTGCTTTGTGATGTTAAAGGAGAAGGCATGCTGGTTTTTTTCTGTTCACGTAGGCCGATATATATGACAAGAGATGAATAAAAATCCCAGTTTCACCGCAAGGACGATGCAATGAGTGCGATAGCAACAAATGAAGTAAAGCTGGCAGCTAACTCTTCTAGATGCAGTCTCGCGTAAATCTACAAGATGGTGCTGTAAGAGAACGCAGCCACTCCAGGTAGGAAAGGGGATTTCGCACAGTCTCTTCGAGTTGACAGCGCAGCATATAGAAGGGTATATGAGCTAGAGGTGTGCACGGGCTCCGGGTAGCCCGAAAGCCCGAGCCCGACCCGGCCCGCGGGCCGGGCTCGGGCGGGCCGACGAATTTTCACCTCGGGCCCGGGCCGGGCTCGGGCTACTTGGAGTTTTATCGAGCCGGGCTCGGGCCCGGCGCAAAGCCCGACTCAAGCCCAAAATATAGATAATGAGCGGGAATTGTTTTCCAGCACGCATAGAGCGCCTTTTCCGCGACCGCCCTTTACCGCTTTTCCTTTCCATTCGCTACTTTAAACAAAAGGGGAGCAGGTAAAGCACTGCCTCTGTTGCACTCCGACAAACAGAGAAGTAACACCACCTGAGTTAGTGACGGCGCCACGCGACTGTTCTCGTTAGATTTAAGGCCAAATCCCATATGAGTGAAAATGCACGCGACAACGACGAGCGAACCGACGTAGATCGCTTTCGTGCAAGCTGACGCTTGCATGGGCATACCCCATACACGTGACGGCTTTGGCTAGCGAACTCCATTGTTGCTGGCATGAGGCCGTCTACTTGTATAGCAAAAGTGCCGCGCTGTCGCAGGTATGCAATGCAAATAAAATTCCCAAGCTTGCCAGGCTGGCAAAAAATGATATTAGCAATTCCGGCGACGAGTGCAAGCAGCGAACGTAACTTCAGTTCGGCGGGCTACATAATACAAAAGCGCCGCACTTCGTTGAAGCCGGAATCGTTGGACTGCTTGCTGTTATTGCACGACAATTTGTAATCTGTGTAATAGAGACTGTTCGTCGTGTGTCGCGTGATCATATTTGATATGCTCAATAAAATGCCAAATTACCGGAAAATGATGTTTTGTTTTCGCAACGAACCTTCAAAAAGCCGGATCGGGCCGGGCCGGGCCCGGGATTGTGTTTTCGTACGTCGGGCCGGGCCGGGCGGGCTCGCAGCCCTTTGCCGTCGGGCTCGGGCGGGCCTTCGACAAAGTCAGCGGGCCCGGGCCGGGCTCGGGCTCGGAAATACGGCCTGTGCACAGCTCTAATATGAGCCGTCCGCTGATGCTTGTCGAGATAGCGATTTTGATTTCATTTAAGTTAGGGCGAATTCATTGCACTGCTGTTTGAAAAAGAACAAATAATTTTTGCTATTCTTTGATTGGCTTAATTATCTGTTGGTTTCATTAGTAGTGTATAACAAAAAAAAAAGAACCCCTCGAAAAATTACCCTTCGTTCGTTAAGATTACGACAAACACTTGCGTTAGCCCTAAAGTAAAAATCAACTGCGAAAACGTCTAACTTTGTCATTTAATTACTTACGAATTTCTTAAAAGGTACGTGGAATGGAGTAGTAAATATCTCGGACTAATTTTTAGGAAGTCTTTCCAGCTCGCTAAATTACCGTCAGACTGGAAATTAGCTAAAATCATACCAATACATAAATCAGGAGATAAAGGTACGGTATCCAATTATAGGCCTATATCGCTCACAAGTACATCGTGTAAACTGCTAGAACACATTATTTTTAAACGCATCACACTTTTCCTTGAAGGAGTACACTTTCTTTCTCCCAACCAGCATGGATTTCGAAACGGTTTATCAACTATTACACAATTGACCGAAGTTGTACATGACCTTGCATATAGCCTTAACAACCGCAGTCAAACAGATAGGGTCCTGTTAGATTTTTCAAAAGCATCTGACAGTGTATGTGATAACAAATTAATCGCAAAATTAGAAGCCGTCTTAGGTAACAGTCCATTTACCTGTTGGATTAAGGACTTTTTGCTTAATCGAAAACAGTTTGCATTCTTTGAACACGCTACATCAAAAACTGTTTTTGTGTCATCAGGCGTACCACAAGGGTCAGTTCTTGGACCGTTGCTATTTTTAATCTATATTAACGACATTGCAATGAACATCAATTCTAACATTAAACTTTTTGCCGACGACTGTGTTATATACCAGGAAATTAATAGTTATACAGACCACGTTGCTCTGAGTGCTTCCCTTAACACAATATCCGAGTGGTGTAAGCTATGGCAGATGTCAATTAACGTAAAAAAATCCGCCGTGATTACGACAACTAAAAGAAAAGATCCTTCCCACTTCGCTTATGCAGTCGACGGCACCGTACTGACTAGAGTATACGACCATAAATACTTAGGTGTGACCCTTACTGCAGACCTTAATTGGACCCAGCACGTCGATAACATTACCGCAGCAGCACTACGCAAGTTATTTTTTCTTAAAAGATGCCTAAAACTAGCTCCTATCCCGATTAAGCTGCTCGCCTATAAGACATTTATAAGACCGATTTTAGAGTACGCCATTGTGGTTTGGTTCCCGCATACGAAGACAAACTTAAGAAAACTAAAAGCAGTGCAAAGAAAAGCCGTAAGATTTATCCACAACAGGTACAGGCGCACAGACACGCCAACTAACCTTCTAAATGCATCCAGTCTAAAAACGCTGTCAGAAAGAGCGAAAGAAGCCCGGCTAAAGTTTTTGTTTCAGATTCTTAACAAAAACTTCAGGATAAACGCGTCCAAATACATTTCGTTTTCCGAATCTCGACTTACGCGTCAAAGGCACGCAAATGAACTAACAGAATATTCATATAGTAATGAAACTTTTAAACATTCATTTTTTCCACTTGCCATTAGGGAATGGAATCAACTACACCAATCTATCACAAACACGAAATCGTTCTCGGAATTCGCCAATAAAATTGAAGGTACACACAACTAGTATTGTCCCAATCAGATGTCATACTGCCTACGCCTATCCCCCATTAGTACTTGTCGGTTGCCTCCCCTTGGCGCAGCTTGGAAAACATACAGGCTAATTCCCCCTTCTCTTTGTCTGAAAATACTTTTCATGGGATGTGATATTACTGCTTCATTGTACAAATGGTGTTCAACCTTCACACAGTGTCACTTGATTGATTTGATAAATGTACGCAAGTTGATCGTATGTATTTATGTAACCACTGTTTGTTGTTGTAATATATTATTGTAACCTTTTTTTTTCTACGTTCGTTTGCATAGTTTATTATCCTGTAAACATTTCGTATATTGTACTGACTTTCTGTATTGCCCTCCCGCTACGCTCTCAGCGGAGAGCAGCAGTATTGAAAATAAATAAATAAATAAATAAATAAATAAATAAATAAATAAATAAATAAATAAATAAATAAATAAATAAATAAATGCCTCGCTTGTCTAAGCTTAGTTCGCTTCCTTTACGTTGCTGAATTGTAGGTACCTGAGATGATCGTAACGACATCATGAGAAGGGAGAAATAAGTTTCCACCACAATACGCGTACAAAAGTTCGAAAGAGCTTTGTTCACCATAGCTTGATCGGGCGTTCTGTTCCTTAGGACGTTTATAAAAGAATAACGTAAGAATTACAAATGTAGATCTGAACGATGTGATACGCGTGGAGTGTTTAAACATACACTGAAAAAGTCATATAATAAAGAGAAAAAGAAACGGCAGCTCTAGATTACAGTCAAGAACCGAACCCGAAACGAAAGCTCTTTTTTGTTTCGGCGGCGACATCCTGTGCGAAGCTGTGGAACTAAGTCACGGGCTGAAAAAAAATGCTGATCCGTCGCCAGGAATCGAACCGATGACGGCGCGGTCATGATGCGCTCTGAACTTGAGCGGTTAGCTCGCTCGGCCACGGTGTACGCCTTGTCGCCTGTGGTAAGCAAGGGTTTATCAATTTACCACAAACATTTGAACGACCGGGCTTCAAAAAACGCGTTAGAGAAGAATGTTATGCCAATTGCGGCAAGTTGAGAATGGCTTCAGACGAAAGCTGATTGTCAGGACTACATGTGATTTCCTCAGGGGCGTAGCCAAGGGGGGGGGGGGGTTGGGGGGTTGAAACAACCCCCCCGAAATTTTTTAGTTTTGCTTGCGTATATATACACGCACACATACAAACGCACGCACGAACATGCATAAAGTATGGTTGAAACCCCCCCCCCCCAAAAAAAAAAAAATTTCTGGCTACGCCCCTGGATTTCCTGACCATTAACATAACTTGCTTAGTTTTACGACAGTGACCGTTTTTGTCTCCAAAAACAGGCCACATTTTTCGCCGTTTCTATAGGCTCCCATTGTACAATCTTTAACTGCTCTGGGAACAAAATTGAAGCTTACTGCAACATGATCGCTGCAGTCATCTCGTGCGTTTAGGTCCCCAGAAGCGCTCTGTGGTCTGCGTTTTTCAACATTCACCCTCTACACTTAATTATTCGGGAAAAACTCGCCAGTTCCATTGAAAACGCGCTAGCTTCGCACCGGGGCCGCCAGGGGCGCTGGCTGTGATGTCTCCACAACAGCTGGATATGTTAAGCTGTTGGTTCGGCAGCCCTACGTTTCGTGCCCCTGACCGCGTCTACGTCCATTGTGGCAGTGTTTTCATTTTGGGTGACACAGGCCACGATCTGTGCGGCAGTTTGTCGTTGTCGCGCTTATAGGCGCTTGCTCGCTTTCCAAATGTTTAATTTTATCGTTAGCGGCAGCGAATTGTTGTTCCAAGAATTTGACGTGTTCTCATAGAATAAAGAACCAGTTTAGAGAAGGGAAACTGTAGCCTTGACAACGGTACGAAAGATAAGCAGCGGCAGCGCATGGAACTACCGAAGGCACCCAAGAGATGGCGCTGCGTAAACAGGAAGCGGAAAACAAAATTTATTGTTTTTTTAGGTAGAAAAAAGCTAATGGCTGCCTTTTTTATTCCGTACCGGGTGCGTATGCGCATACGCGGGTGCCTCGGCTGGTTTTTTATTCTATCCTTTGTAAACAGAAGTGGAAGAAAGAGGCCGGGACTCGCGTAGGGCTACGGAGGTCTCGTTATCTTTCGCCCGCTTGTTTTGAGCACGACGATACGTCCAGCAGCACGCCAAAGCGCCATTCGGAACGCAGTACCTGTGCGTACGAAGGTTACATGGAACCGAAAGGCATACGTTGGCAACTGGCACCAGTAAGAACAATTCACGAGTGAGTAGAAGGAACGATAATCTTTATTGACAGTGAGCAAGCGGTAAAAGGCCCTTGTTCAGACATCGTGAGCTCGTAAACGACTAGCCTTCGCGGTACTTCAAATAGACAAAACAAATTAGATGACGTTTGTTGCCCGTTTCTACCGTCAGCTAGCGCTCACAATAACCAACTTGTATTGTAGGACAGGCGTAAAGCATCAATATTTTTTTGCTACAGTTTCAGTACTTGCTTTCAACGAGTACACCTGAAGACGCCCGGGTTTGTTGTTATTACAACATATTGCGGTCAGGCTGAGAATACCAAGCAGGTTCACGCAAAGAAATCACATTATAGTGGATGTCTACAGAATGGCAGAAAACATGAGCATTTTAACACGTGATACCGATGAAACAACCCATAAATGGGATATATGCAAGGCCTCAAAGAGGTGCAGAAATACAGAGAAGGGAGAAACGATTCTCTATCCCGGTCATTCTCCTATTGTAACATCGCCACTGGAATGTAGGCTTCATCAACAGTCTGGCCAAGTCATGCTCATGCCATCGCATAATTCACTCGTTCATTTGAGTCCACCAGACCTTGCACGTACAAGGGAAAGAGCACGACTCACAGCGCGCACTGCGCCTGCGCAAACCTCGTTGCAGCCTCTGGCCGGCGGGTGGCGCCGAGCTGCCGCCACACGCTCCGATGTTCCCTTTAACAGTGACGCCTGTGTACAAGTGGAATAGCAGCTTTGTCACACGTGTTAGCATACAACTCAAAAGCGAGAACAAGAAGTGTGATCTGTTAACGAGGTCACAAAGCAGAAGAAAAACGCCGAGCTTGAAAGTACGTGTACCTGCTATCGTCGAGGAACCTGTGGAAACTGACGCCTTCGCTGGTATCGCAGCTCCTGCGGCACCATACCGCACCGTACCGCACCATAGCACACCGACTGCCCACCATAATTGCAATATGATTACATCGGTGAATTAAAAAACTTTCATGCGTATTTTAGACAACATTAACGATAGAATTCGCAAGAAAACGGGGAGCAACAAACCAGCTGCCAACCATCGGACGATAACTGCGCATATTCTGCGCGTCATCTGCGGCACCCGAGACGCAGCGGCGCACTTTTTGCGCTTCGTCACTGGTCACAGCGACGGTCCGCTTGCTCGCTACCGCGCGCCGGCCGTCAGCGGTGAGCGACAAGGCAGAGATGTTTTCAATCACTAAACAACAAATTTACTCATCATTCAAACATTACTTTCAGTTACACAAGAAAAAGCACTTTTATGCGGCAATGATAGCTGTATTTTTCTTAAATATTGCTTTTATTACGGCGCCTCTGGCGGATTTTTTGGCGTCGCCGAGGGCAGATTTGAACGGAGCCACTATGGTTTGTTTTTTAGCTGCGACGGGGTCGAATTTTTCGCCCCCCTTCGGCGATGGCTGGAACTTGAGACTTTCCGAGGCCTGGTGTTCTGCCAACTCCCTCACCTGTTGGTTTTCGCCAGGGTGTTTCTGCGGCTGTTGCGGCTAGAGTCACTGGAAAATCAGAGTACCGCAAAGGTAGGCTGCACGCGGGCAACATTGGGTGGCGGCGGCCATGTCCCTTCCAGACCGTCCGGCGCGTTGCTAGCGTGTGTTGTGAGGTGACTGATCTTTTAGCCTCAGTGCCGTGTTACGCTCGTCAGAACGGCATTATGTGTGTGTGTTTCTTCAAGAGGATATCAGAAGTGATTTCGAGCCATCGACAGACAGGTATGGATCGACTGCGCGGTTAGCAGTGTAACTAATGGAACGTACGGCGAATGTTGCCATGTGCTCGCGAACTCTCTTCATGGCTTCATCGGTCTCTTTTCGTGTCACGCCCGGGCGTGTTCGCTAGGTCCGGATTTGTAAACATAGTTGCATTAGCGAAGTTACATCGTGCGAGATGCCATTTACTTCGACATTTGGTGAATCTTGACTGTTTGCGCTAGCTTTGCAGTCGGTGTTCAGTTTCACTGCACTCGAGAACGTTATCGAACAACATCGAGAACATTCAACATTGCGTCCTTCGACTGATCGCTTACGCATAGCTTGCTTGCGCGCCGTGCTTGCTGTTCAACTGGTTGATATGTGTAACAGAAGTTGTGTGCTTACGGTAATTGGAAGTTGTGTGCGACGTCTTGATTCGGAATACCAGCAGCCGAACGCACGGGCGAATCGGCGTGCGGTAGGTAAGGTGCATCTTATCTTACGATGAGTAGAAAATAGGCCATCGAAAATTATTGACATCACTACTTAGTTGTTTCATTTCCTATTTCTTGTCTCCTTAATATTCCCAATGTTGCAATGAATTTGCAAAAATTTTGCTGTGTTCCGACAAACAGTTCTTTTTTTGGCGTTGCCAGCGCGTAAACAGCTGGGGTTCGGTTTCCGCACTGCTGCACTTTTTTTTCACAATGCACTCTTATTAAAACTTCCTCGGCACGGTGTTTTATGTTTTTTTGATCAGAAGTAGCACATCCCGGAATTTTTAAAGCGCATGCTACTGCAACACAGCATGTATATAGACCTAGGGCTCGCATAAAATCAACTCCCTCAATGCGTGGGATCTGCTTTTTTTTTTTGCTGTGACAATTTCTCACCAATTATACAGTATTTTAAGGGTACGCTCGGTGCAATGCACCATTAGCAGCATTTTTTGCAACAAATTTAAAAATATGCTTCATAACATTGCCTTATACCAAGTTTATCAACAGAGTTCCACGCTTCTGTTTTGTGCATTGCCAAAGATCATGCCACAATTGCCTTCAATGTATACCAGTAACCAGTTATTATTTTAATAAATCTTCGATTTCGCTCTCGTGAATGACACGCTTATAACTCGGACAGCGTGCGTAATCTGTTCAACAGATCGAGATATAAACAGCCGAGCAAATAGAAAGGTATGTAGTTTTCAATATCGCTTACCATAGCGAACCGAAAAGGTGAAGTATCCTGTCGCATAAGATCTTTTCCAGCAAAGGTAGCGTAGTTCACTGCAGGAAGGAGTGTTATTCGAGGGGGGGCGAATTCGTTCAGCCCAACTATGCAGCCACATAGAACGGCGCTCTTTGACATTAATTTTTCCCACACGTCAAACGAGATTCCCAGAGTAGCTCACCAGTAACGTTCGATTGATGGTGTGCCAGTCTCTTCTGGCATCTGCATGCAGTGGCGTAGGCAGGGGGTGGCACACCGGGCCCGTGCCCCCCCCGAAAAAATGTCTGCTTACGCCCCGGTCTGCATGACGCGTTTAAAAAAGCGACGAGGTACTTCTGGGGACCGTGGTACTGCTAAATGTCCGGCCCCGCTCTGCATTGAACGCGCCTGCACCCAAAGCGCTTGGAAGGGATATGGCGGCGAGAGGTCACGTGATGCGAGTAAGCCAATCGTGTCGGCGGCGGCGCGCGGAAAACAGATGTGATACTCTGAAATTTTTCCAGTGACTCTAGCTGCGGCTTGTCCGTCTGCCAAGCAGCACCCTTTGCGTGCGGGACGGCCGGTTGTCTGTTGTGGTTATTCCGGTCCTAGATGGCGATCGGGAGTGGGCACCGTGGTCAGGTCCGGTGGCACTGGTACTCTTCACGCTAAGCGGCGGGAAAGATCCTTGATAGTTCTTATTGTCGATGGTAGTCTCCTCAGTCTGGGAGCCGGAACGGTTCTGAGTTGCCTTGTCGATGCTCTTGAAGGTTGTTGGAAGGTTCCTTTTCAGGAATCTGTATTTAAAGTTGCGACTGCCGCTTAGGTGGCCGCCTTCAAGGACGACGCATTGCGCCGGGCAAGCGAGTTCTTCGCCGTCGGTAGGTTGCGGGTGGCTTCCGCCACATCGACGGCAGGGATTTTGTTTCGGCTTCGGACACACGTCGGGCCCGTGAACAGTTTGTTTGCAATTGAAACACGCCTCTACTCGTTCTCTGAAGAGATATACCCAGGACGTGAAGGCAAGGTAGCGGACATGCTTGGCAAGGGTGTAGACAGCGAGGGTGTGGGAATCGAGCGCGCCCTCCCCTTTGGCGCCTCGTTCCCCAGCTAGCGCGTGTGTTCGCCCCACGCGGCTCGACCGCCGGGGACCGCCGTTAATCGGCAGCATGGCGAACACGGCGGCAGCGCCAGGCCTCTTTGTCTGGTACGGGCCATGTGTCTGCTTCCCGGTGCGCGGGCACGCGTCCGGGCATGCCTGGGCATGCTCACATGCTCACGCCACCAAGCTAGCTTACGTCACTAAGCAACGCCTGTCCTCATTGGCCGCCAGTGACAATCCCCTTCCCCCTTGAGCTCGCTTCCAAGGTATATGTAAAGTGGTAGCGTAACTTCCGTAGAAGCCCACGTGTCAAACCGGTGGCTAGTTGTTGCAACAGTCGCCATCTATGTGAGGAGGGGACAAACAGAATTAAAAAAAAAGAAGAAAAAGATGACGCCAGAACCGGAAGCGGAAATGGCGTCACGTTTTAACGCGATGGGCGCGAAATTATGAAATTGTTTGACAGGGCGCCGCTTCTCACTTTTTTTTTTATAGCTGCACGTTCTTTTTCTTATCACTATGACGGCTCCATAATGGAAGCCTGCAAGATAGCGGGAAGACGGAAAAGACAGATTTGATAAATAAGGTGTATTTTATTAGCGAAATATTGCAGTTGAACAGGGTATTACCCCAAAATATATAACACAGAAATCAGAAGTAGCATAACAATTCAACGTGCACACAGACCTTGCACATGTGTTGCTCTTGCATCCGTAGACAGCGCAGCGTTTCTTCGCGTAGCGTGGCGGACTCATCGTCCCGAAGGGCGACAGCACGCCGGCCGTGCGCTGGCAAAACACAGTCACTGAAACGGTTCCCGATGGCTGCGATGGGCTATATTACCTTCTGCCAAGTACCACGACTAGAAAACAACGCTTATGCGAGGAAATCACCTACGGACGACAGGCACAAACCTACTGCGCAAAAACGAGCGACGCCAATACATCTGAAAATGCGCAAAACCGTTGGCCCATGTTACCAGACTGCCTGCATGTGCCCGCTGTTTCTGAAAATAAACGAAAAAAATTGGCCACTCAACCACATACCCAAGACTAAAGTTTGAATAAAGTAATCTACTAATTTAATTCGTGACAAATAAAATTAAAACTAATGAAAATAAACGTTTAAATAATTTTTTGTTTTCATAATTTGTGTCCCCCTCACCTAGTAGCGCTTTAATCGTCACGCGGTTGTTGATGTTTGTCGCAATAGGTTTCCGACCACTTTTCGTTCCGACTTTCGCGACCTATTTAGATTGACCTTGTCGCTTCTGTCTAGCGTGGGCTTGCCCGCGGCAGATGCTCCCAGGTCAGCACGAGAGGTTGACGCGCTGCTCTGGGAGGCGGCTTCTCGTCCGTGCGCTCGACTGCTGCCCATTGTGTGATGGTCGTAGCGCCGCTGGCAAGCGTACTCGATCGGTCTTGCGGAGTTGACTTTACGGCCTGCAAGCCCGTGACTGTCGTACTGTGCTGCATCTTGAGTTAATAAACCCGTGTTGTTTGTTGACATCCTGCCTCGAGTGCCTTTTCTGCGCCGTGCCGGAGTCGACGAACCCGGCCGTAGCGTCTTTGTTCGCTGCGGCAGTGGAGAATGTCGCGTCCCTTCACGGTCGCCTCGTAGGGTAAGCTTTGTGCTAAACCTATCTCCACAAGGGTTATGAGTTATGACGAAATGCCTGGTCTTTCCCAGTCGCCGGGCTCCTACGATGTCGATAGTTGGATTACGGGCGCGAAGCTCGTTGAAAATCTGGTTGTCACTCTCGAAGCTGTGCGCATTGAGTATTATGCCCTTAACTGAGTTGTCAGGTCCTGGGCATATACAGCTATGGCACAGGATTGGTCGGCAACTTTCAGTTGCGTAATCTTCAGGTAAGCCATTACGTGGTTCTCATCAGGCGTGCTGACTGTAATAGTATTGTTGGTCAGGTGAATGCGCACCTGGACCATGTGCAAGACTGCGGGCGAGTCGAAAGCGGTAGCGGCGCATAAGGCTTCAGTAAGGCGGGTCGATCCCAGATCGGCCAGGTTTAACGAACCCTGCGGTCGCGGGACAATTTTGTAGTCTTCCGGCGGTAACCGTGGTAGTGGGCGACGTTTTGGAGCAGGGGCTGGCCGTGCACGACGAGGAGCGGGCCTGCCGCTTTGGGCGTCGGCGGCCGCATTGTCAGCAGCGTCTGAGCAGTGCTCGGGGTCAGGACGGGGATATCGGCGATGCATGGCCAACGCAGTATGTGACCATGATCAGTCACTGAGGTCTTCATCAGTTATTGGTGTTCCGTCTACGACAACTTCCATTTATTTCCCTGCCTGGGACGCGCTCTGGAAGCGAACGCTGGCAGAGAAAGGTGTCCTCTCCTTGTCGCAAGCACGCCGGAGTTATGGTAAGCACGGCGGCGTAGCGAAGTTGGGCATGTTGCGCTCACAGGAGCAAAACGACGACTTGCCGGCGTGGAATGGTGATTTCCAACGGTGCCAGGCGTCCTCCTGGAGCGGGGGGTCACTTTTCAGACGTAGAAGAGCAAACTTGTGGCGATGCAGCAAGGTGAAAATGCAGAGTCCATGCGAAACTTGTCCGTGAGCTCTGGGGATCGCAGCGCCTTGGCATTTTTTCTTCTACTGTAAAATGAAGTGTGAAAACAAATGGTGGGAGAGGACAAAGGTGACGCGGCAAGCCGTAATGATGTTGCTGTGATCCTCAGGTGATTTCTGTTTTCAGGAAAGCAGGAAGGATTTTGGCACAATGTCTGTGTCATCTCAAACAGGCAGTACAATGGTGGCATTTGAAGGTACTGATATGATAGTTCATCCTTTTTCCTTTACGTAGCTGAGTGATATTTCGATGAGCCTTTTCACCAACGGGGCGCGCTAAGCACTATCATGTATGTGATCAATATTCCGTACCGTCTGCTTGCGTCAAAGCAGATATGTGGCTGGTGTACAGAAAACTGTGTGTCCTATTGTTCTATCATATGCTGCTGCGTCCTCTAACATAAACAAACATGTTTGCATTCAGGATGCTTGATCTGCATAATACCGCTAAGTGAAGCATACAAGTGAAGCATGTAAAAGCTGCTCGAAAGCATGAATATTTTTTGTTGAGGCTGCGCGATGAAAATACAACTATTAGTAATACTGCCAACCTTAGTAGCAGCATAACAGTTCAGTGCTTCAGAAAAGTAAGGACGTGCACGTGGAACCCGAGAGCACTCTTGCAACGCTTTAGAACGGGAGAACATGTAAGGGTGTGATTGGTTAGCATGCACTGGGACAAAGTGCAGAAACCAGGGTGCAGCCCAGTCATGAAATGCTGTTACGAAGGCCTGTACATGGACAGCCTTCTGAATCTAGGCCGAAGTGTTATGCTTTGTGCTAGCCAGTTAGACGTCAATGAGCAAAATAAGATGTTAGTAGCACCAATATAAAAAAGTCACAGTTTCACCGAAAGGACGAAGCAATGACTGCGATAGCAACAAAGTGTTATACGAAGTGAGGATGTCAGCTAACTGTTTTGTATCCGATCTCGTGTAACTACAAAACGCTGGTGTAAAAGAATACGGCCGCTACAGGGAGAGATGCTCTCCGCATAGTCACTTCGCGTTGAGAGCGCAGCACGTAGAAGGCTATACGAGCCGCCCACTGTGATGGCTGTGGAGATAGCGCACGCGCCAGCGATCGCGACCGCGTCCTTAGATTCAAAGTTTCTCCTCGCGCGACACCCCCCCCCCCCCTCCCGTCTGAGCGAATGCGCCATCCGAGCGGCAGAGGGTACATGCGTCTTTTTATGCTCGTTAAAACGGGCGCGGTGTTTCCTGTCTGCTGCAACAGCAGGCCTCCCGAGCGGGTAGATGTTGACGCATGCACCCTCTGAGCGACGGAAATGGGCCGGCTTGTTTGACCTCTGCTTCGGCCGCGTTCATCGTCCCCGCTCGCGCGCTTTCACCCGCGGTATAACATGCGATACGTGGAAGACCTTATCAATTTGGACTTCATACGAAAGGGACATGATGGCGACAGCAACGGCGACGGCAGAAACCCGTCGAGACTGTCACTAAACCCGTCGGGACTAGCAATAAAAATCTTCCAAGTTGGCTTTTTAGTACCATGAGCAATCACTCCAATGAAAACATGGAGAATTTATCACAGCCATAACAGTGTAGGCACAGACACGTGCCAGCGTAGTTATGTACCATGATACATTTACTCGCTGGTGCATACATGGGCAGTTTGTCCCCAAAATCGATCCTTTCATATGTGTAACATACACAATATCTGCACTTACCGAAATTCACGTCTTTATTTTTGCATCATGGAGGACAATATTATCTGCGTTATGCACAAACGTGTGAAAATCACGATAGACCTACCAAGAAAACAAATAACTGGATCAAATATTGTTGCACACAGTTGTAGGAGAATCTGGTTAAATGAAGCCAAGCGGGAATCGGCCTATTTAGTCGCAAATGTTAGAGCTCAAACGGCGATATTGCGTTTAGTAAAACGACGTGGCTTTCAATCTCTCGATTAGTATTAAAGCTGGAACGTGATTTCAAGAGCTAAGCTTCAGCAATGCTTCACTGCGCATACACATTCCTTGATGCAGAATAATTAGGTTCATAAGGGCTAGGTCTTGGGCCAGTTGGTGCATCCTGAACATGAAAACGCGGTTACTAGCGAATACACAAAACACGCACACAAGAAAGTGTCAGAGAGCGTTCTCCGTCTAACGCCTTCTTCATGTGTACGTGTTTTGTGTATTCGCTGGTACCCCCGTTTCAAGTTCATGAATAATAAGGACCGCACTGACATAACTATACTTCATCTATATATGGTTCCGAGAACGTTCAATTTCGTGAAGGTTTGTCATAATTTAAAGGGACCGACAACTGCCCAGAACATGAAATGAGATGACTCCACTGATTGAAAGATTATCCGTCACATTTACTCAAACCAGCCCTGTTTTTTTAATGAGAGATGGATTTATATTTGTATTTCTTAATTGAAAGTCGCGAAAAATGACCTGTGTTGCCTCTGGTGGCAAGAACATGAACGATCCGATGAACCCGACCACGTGACGGTTGATTGCTGTACGCGTTGGACAATTTTTATTAGTATTAAAATATTGTTCGGTTCTTTATATTAAAAGGTATTACTCGATAAAAATGTACATATGGGCCTGCGCTAGAAGTATGCATAAAAGTGGCGCTGTTTTCGCGTGATGTAATGATCCCATGCTCGTTAGCGCGTCTTGAGGAACTTTTCAGCGTGCTCATGGAACCGTGTACGCAGTTTCCAGGTCGCTAAGATTTTGGAGCGACATAGTTTTGGTACCTACACATCGTCTCAGAAATGACGCGCGCTGCTACTCGGCGCGGTCGCGCATATGCGTAGTGACGTTTTCGATGACTTGGCTTGGCTCGTGCATCGAGAGAGTAACGACGCCGGGACAAGCCACCCATGACACAGGCGCAGGCAACCTTGGACGCATGCGCACACAACGCAGTAGAAATACAGGGAAGGTGTATAACGCCACATTATCTCATTGTAACAGCTTGTTATTTTCAAAAATAGTTGAAAGCTCTAAATAAAGGTGCATAGTCACAGGAACTCCTGCGAAAGCAGAGCAACAACAGCTTTCACAAATCGCGAGAAGGGCTGGTGTCATCGCTATCAACTCTCAGCGTTGCTGGAAGAAAGGTGCATCTGTCTTTAGAGCCTTTCCGATCGAGAAATACTGCTTGTAAAATAACTACGTGCTTTTTGGATTAACTACTGCAGGTACAAACACTGCGAAGGGCGAGCTTTCTGTCGCGTTGTAAAAAAATGGGCCGAG
Organism: Rhipicephalus sanguineus; assembly: GCF_013339695.2. Lineage (NCBI taxonomy): Eukaryota > Metazoa > Arthropoda > Arachnida > Ixodida > Ixodidae > Rhipicephalus > Rhipicephalus sanguineus. The sequence goes on from NC_051177.1 coordinate 231,282,002, forward strand.
AAAAATCAGTTGTCGGTCCCTTTAGGGAAAAAAATGTGAACGATGTCTGTTTACGATATTGTGTACATGTGCAAAGTCCTTGTTTTATAGGGCTCTTCTGCCAAATGATGCATGCAACGTGAACGTGAAGCAGTGGCTCGTCAGTGATGTGCGACAACACATTAGTTACTTTATTTACATATACTGCATCCCCGAACAGGGCTGCAGCACAACCGCAGTCCTCAACACGCAGCTTTCATTGCCATTTTGCCAATGAGGGACAAGTAGTATCAAGGCAGCAGCAACGAATGCAATTTTTACGAAATGGATATTATTGTGCAAAGGCCCAGAAACAGCAAGAGTGCAGTGGCAGTGTGTTGCGAGAGGCAGCAAGAGAAAGTTCCGGCGGTAACAACAGTGGTAAATTGAGCCCGATGCAGCTAGCATTTGATGCAAGAGCCGAGCATATTCCCTTTGATAGCGCAAAAGCACACAACAATGTCTTTAGACAGCTGCTCACGAAGTCAACACGTATTGCGCATGCGGTGAACAAAGACACATTTGGTGCTTGAGAACGGCGCGAGCAGTGCTAGTCTGTAAGTACATAAACAGTTTACAAGCCGTAAATATAGTTGCAAATGCAACGCAGCTTGTCACTATACTCACCTGCAAGCTCATGTCGGCTCATGGGCGTCGGCAGGGGGCTGCAGAAGGGGCATTTGCCTCCCCAAGCCACACCAGCACTTGCCCCCCACGCAAGCCACACTATTCAACGCGGGCCCCAAGACAAAACCCTGCCGACCCCCACGTGTAGGCACAGCGTTTTGTCCTGCGAGCAAGCTGGTGTATGGCAGATAGCTGAAGACTTCGTGTTTACGCCGTGTTTGTTCCATTCACCATCAAAATCCACAACAGTGTCGCGCTATTGAAATATCAGGAGACATTAAGCTCCACGACGAATAAACAAGAACGCAAATCTGTGAAACGTACGCGAGTGGAGAACGTGGTCTATCGCTATGTATTCAACCACAAACCATGTGAGTATTCCCAATGTCTACGAACGTAGACATTGGGTGGCGCGCTGTGCGATTCAAGATGGGGCCCGGAGAAGGGTCAACCCGTCTGCTAGCATACGGACAGACGCAGGTCCTGCGCCGCTTTCACCGGATGAAGCCATGAGCTGCACTGAAATGGTTATGAGGCCAAAATACTTGCCGAAATCGTCGGAACAGCTAAATGCTCGCGACCTGATTATTGCATAGCGTCCTCAATGCTCGCCACCTAATTATGCCGCTTAGCGTCCTCAAACGACGACAGCGGCACAGTTTGCACTTATGTGCTTGTGCCATAACATTGAATTGAAAACGGCCGAAGACATGTTCGTGCTCAGGTGAGACTAAACATCTTAAACATAAAAAGTGTATCATGAAAACCAGCGCGTCTGCCATTTGCAATTTGTTTTCATTTCGACAACTGCTTCTGAGAGATTTCCAGATGTTACGCGGGGATAAATTAAACAAAAAAAATAACATGTACACTTAGTGCCATCCGTGATATACTTCTAAAACCTTCTCTCCTTACATGAGGACATCATGGAGCAGGGGAAGAAATAATCGCAGTGCAATGTCACTTATTAATTTTTATTTAGGTGGCTGCTATGCGTGAGAGGGTCAAAAGTGCAAAAAATACCGAGAGAAAAATATGGGCGAGTGTGGCGTTCAACTCGGTCATGCCCTATTGCGCAGGATGAGACCGCCACGCTGTACTTCTACGACCGGCCGGACACGGTGGGCCCTAAGCGCAGCGACTACGAGTTCATGCGGTTCTCCACCATTGATGAGGCATTGGTCCTGAAGGTGAGCAACCGCAGCATGCTGGACTGTGTTCGGCACTGATCACAGTAGGGGCCTTTGTGCAACGCTGCGTGCAACGACACCAGGGGCATTCATTAATGGAAGTCTTCTAACTACAGTCAAACGCGCATATGTGGCAACAAAACGGGAATTAGATTTATCGTATACGTTAAATAGAAATAATTTAACGTACAAGGGGTGTTCAAATTACGAGGTATGAAACGTCGTAAGAACATGACCGTTTACATACATGCCTATGCCGCTATGGGAGAATGTAGCGATACATCTAGGGATACGATTGGAGTCTCTGCCGTGGATCGGAGCATGCGGGGGCGCCCGCATGCGCAGTAGAGCGCAGAGGCTCTTATAAAGAGCGCCGTCCAATTGAACCGGCAGTGCGTGTGAGGACAGGATGGCGTTCACATTGCAAAATTCGACGATTGAGGAGTAGCCGCGCGTTAAACGATGTCTGACAGCGGAAGGTGTTAAAGCGGCCACGATTCATCACCTGGGATTTCCATGTGTTTGGTCCCCTGAAAAAACACTTGAAAGGGAAGCGCTTCAACTAGGATGACAAACTCAAGGACGATGTGAAGGACTGGGTTTCGTCATTGCCACGGGAATTCTGAGAACAAGGAATCTTTCGGCTCATTCATCAATGGGATTGTTGTGATCAGGCACATGCCGGTGCGCAAGTCGGCGACACGGCATTGCTATGCAATACTGCAATAAAATCGGCCTCACGGCGATTTTTTTTCGTTTTTCTTTCTGTGCGGTGAAGCGGTCTGTGACGTAAGCACCAAGGAGCAAGATCGGCGGGAAGATGAAGAAGTTGCGTTTGGAGCAGGGTGAATAAATGGCGGACGACATCTGTCTCTTTGTAGACCAATGATTGACTGAATTACATTGAAGGAACAGTACATTTTGGCGCAGCCTACAGAATCTATGGCAAAAGTACTGGGATTGCATACCACCAATGAAAAATTGTGAAACAGATATGTTCGAGGGAAGCTCCGCAAAGCCCAACTACTGGCTTTCGAATATGCATGTTAAAAGAATGGGTGGGTGTCTGATGACCAGAAGATTGAAAATATGCGCCGCGATCTTGGTGGTATAGCTAAAAAGTGGTACGACATGCAGCTTCTACTTGACCACCAGCATGCTGGCAAACTGGAAAATGTTTCTGGTTGTCGATTTTCGATCGCAATGCGGTGGAATGTTGGGACGCTGCTCTGCGCTTTACCTACCAATGTGGTTCATTACTAGCAAAGGTACTAGAATGCTTTCGTGAGAAATGGCACTTGTTGTACGAAGCGGAGCCTAAACTTGCACCATCGGCAGCTGTAGCTTTAATTATACAAGGTCTATGTGACGATGTACGGAGCAAAGTTCATATTAGAGACCCGAATACATTTGAGGATCTTCTACAGTGCCTAGAATTCGTGTTGCCAACAGCTGAAATACCGTGACAACTACCGTCCTGTAAAACAGAACAGGTTCCTAACTCATCTGAACTGAACGCACCACATGAACTGAACGCCAATGAAAAGTTAGTTCATTTGCGTCTAGCGTCATCTCTTTTAAAGGAAAGCTCATACCATCCTCCTAATTGTAATGATAGCAGTGTTCAACATGACACACTGTCGGTACCTCAAATGTTGTCGCCAAGAGAACTCCAGGCCGAGGAAAAGTCCCAAATGACAGGCTAGTATGATACAATGTACGTCGTGTCCACTTGCTTGCTTCATGTTCCAGCTAAAGTCAATGACGTGGAAATGAAAGCTCTCGTCGACGTTGGAGCATCCGTGTTGATAATGAATAAGAGGCTTGTGGACGTCAACTGCCTGCATACTGGCACTACCCTGCGCGTTCAGGGATGTGATGGGACTGTGAGTTCACTTAATGAGTGGGCGTCTGTAATTCTCGCTCGAATTTCAAGGCCACAGAATTACAACCGACGTGTTAGTGCTGCCAGATGTCACGAGTTTCTGCTATCTCGCCCTAACATAAAGAAGTTAGAGATGAACATTTACGAGGACGACAAGATTCTAAATGAAGACCATCTAGCAGGAAAGGACGAGATAGAGTCGCTTGCGCGCTTAATGCAAATGTACTGCGGGGAAGACATGACAACCAAGTACCCAGAGCTATTGTGCATAGGAAACTATTCTCCAGCAATAAAATCTCATGAGGTTCCTTTTGAGCTCGCAGACAAAACAGGTGCTCGAAGAAGTCCATATAATTTGTCGCGAGAAAAAAAGGCATGGTTGAAAGCAGGGTTACAAGCCGTGCTGGATGCTGGCATTATTCGACTTCCGTGTCGCCATTTGCATCGCGAATAACTATCGCTCCAAAAGAAGATAGCAGTTTTCGTCTGTGCACATATTACAGGGCTCTTAACCAACAAACTGTGCTTATACCATACCCAATGCCTAGAATTGATGACATCATTGGCCAGACCGGTGGTTGCCATTGATTTTCAAGATTGGACCTTTGCAAAGGCGTCTGGCAAATTCCATTGGCGGAAGACACGAAGTACACTGCGTTTATTACACCATTTAACCTGTATGAATATAACCGGCTACCGTTCGGGTGGAAGAATTTCCCAGCCTAGTTTCAAAAAATCCTGCACGAAATGCTTGAAGCCGTATTTCGGAAGCTTCTACAACATTTACATCGATGACATAATAGTTGATTCGAAAACAAAAGAAGAGCATCGAAAACACCTGTCCGTAGTTTTTCAAGCTCTAAGTGCTGCAAGGCTGAAAGTGAACATTAAGAAAAGTGCTTTCTTCCAAGAAAAGGCAGTGTTCCTGGGAAGAGTCTTTAACGGTTCTCCAAAAAGCACAAAGCAGGAATCCGTTGAAAGAATCTCAAAATTGGTGAAGCCCTATGGCATACATTCATTGCCTGTTTTCCTGGGACTGGCCGGACCTTCATTAATGACTGTGCTACGAAAACGATATGCCTCACACTCTTGACCCTAGAAAGGTATGCCGTTCCAGTGGGATGCCGACTGTGAAAGGGCTCACTCTGAGCTTGTGCAAAGAATATCATCGCACCCTCTCCTACGGATACCGGACTTCTCCTTGCCGTTTGTGCTGAGTACTGATGCGTCACGTTATGCTAGTGGAGCAGTCCTTTACCAGAAGCTATCAGACTTGAATCATCAAAAGCATTATGTAGCTGTAACATCGTCTATCTGCAAACACGGCGACAGTTGTTTTACAGTTGTACACTGAAGTCAGCTGAAGTTAACTGCTCAACAACAGAAAAGGGTTCATTTTGTAACAGTTCAAAAGACGAAAGACACAGAAGACGTAACAACACGAGCGCTGACTGACAACTGAGTGCTTTATGGAAACAAGACAAAAAAAAGAAAGAAGAAAAATAACAGAACATGCGCGCACAAACTATGCACATGACAAAAAGACGACAGGCTTGCAGCATCATTAGGTATTGAAGTTTAATGTTTGACGGAAGCCCGTCTGGTCGGGATGATAGATGGTGAAGGTAAAAGAACCTCGAGGCACTGCGCCGACCAAAGTGAAAATTAAAACACACAGGAAAAGACGTTTCGGCTCCACACGTTCCAGAGCAGAAACTGCGACAATCACTCGTGAAGTGAAAGACAGACTACCCAAAGTGAAGTTCCCCTGTGTGGTGTACGCTGGTCCCATGCGCGGATTGTGACGACGTATATATTGGTGAGACTGGTGACTTTGAACGGCGTCTCAAGCAGCACAATTATGACGTGAAGAAGGGAAATGTGAAATCCAGTGCTTTGGCTGAGCATGCGTCAGGTGGACACACAATAGACTGGGGGAGGGTACGTGTTCTCGCTAGAGATAAAGGACTGTCACGGCATCTTCATCTTGAGTCGCTCGTGATACAGACCAAACCGCGCACTCTCAACAGGAGCGATGGTAATATGCCGCCAGTTTATGCACGCTGCTAGCGTGACGTATTCAAGCGTACATAAGGCGAACTGCTTGATGCACGTTTTCCATTTCACTTGTGAACAAAGCTCCCGTGTGGGAGCCAAAACGTCTTTTAAATGCGAAGCATTTCTTAGCGAACATCTGCGACTTTGAGCGTATCTATCTATCTATCTATCTATCTATCTATCTATCTATCTATCTATCTATCTATCTATCTATCTATCTATCTATCTATCTATCTATCTATCTATCTATCTATCTATCTATCTATCTAGCCGCCTACGACTTTGTGCTCTCCTGGCCGTTTCGTTAATCGGATGTATACCAAAATTGGTGTGTCATAACATGGCCTTATTACGAACACAAATGACAGGTCATATCATGAAAATCATGACACGAATGTCATGAACAGCATGATTTACATTCCACGGCCTTTGGGCTCCCTGGCCGTTCCGTTAATCGGATGTATACCAAAATTGGTGTGTCATAACATGGCCTTATCGCGAACATAAATGACAGGTCATATCATGAAAATCATGACACGCATGTCATGAACAGCATGATTTACATTCCACAGCCTTTGGGATCTTGCGGCCATTCCGTTATATTTCATATATACCAAAATTGGTACGACGTGACAAGATTTCATGACGAACATAATGACAGGTCCTAACATGCAAATCATGACGCGCATGTCATGGGCAGCATGATTTACATGACATGGTCTCGGGGCGCTCGCGGCCGTTTAAATGAAGGGATACATACGAAAACTGGTATGACGAGACTTTCTGTATGACGACCATAACTGACACGTGGTAACATAAAATCATGATAAGCATGTCATGTATGACATGATTTACATGCCACGCTCATGGCGCACTCGCGGCCGTTTCGCTAGATTGATATACACCAAAATCGGTATTGTGCGTTGTGACTTTATGAAGAACATGAATAACAGGTGGTAGCACGAAAACCATGACATCCATGACATGCATGTCATGATTTACATGCCACGCTCATGGTGCATTCGCGTCCGTTTCGCTTGCGTGATATACACCAAAATTGGTGTTACGCGACACGACTGTGTGACGAACGTAAGTGAGACGTGGTAACATGAACATCATGACATGCAAGTCATGTACGACCTGATTTACATACCACGCTCATGATGCGCTAGCGGCAGTTTCAGTAGATTGATATACACCAAAATTGGTATCACGCGATGTGACTGTATGAAGAATATGAATGACAGTTGGTAAGATGAAAACCATGACATGCATGTCATGTATGTCATGATATACATGCCACGCTCATGGTGCATTCGCGTCCGTTTCGCTTGCGTGATATACACCAAAATTTGTGTTACGCGACACGACTGTATGACGAACGTAAGTGAGGCGTGGTAACATGAAAATCATGACATGCAAGTCATGTACGACCTGATTTACATGCCACGCTCATGATGCGCTAGCGGTAGTTTCAGTAGATTGATATACACCAAAATTGGTATTGCGCGATGTGACTGTATGAAGAACATGAATAACAGTTGGTAAGATGAAAACCATGACATGCATGTCATGTATGTCATGATTTATTGCCACGCTCATGATGCATTCGCGGCCGCTTCGCTAGCTCGATATACACCAAAATTGCTATTGCGCGAAGCGACTGTACGACGACGGTAAATGAGACGTGGTAACATGAAAATCATGACATGCATGACATGCGCGACATGATTTACAGGTCATGCTCATGACGCACTCGTGCCGTTTCGCTTGCTTGACACACCAAAATTGGTATTGCGTGACGCGACTGCATGACGAACGTAAATGAGAGGTGGTAACATGGAAATCATGACATGCAGGTTAGGTATGTCATGATTTACATGCCGCGCTCATTGTGCATTCCCGGCCGTTTCGCTAGCTTGGTATACACCAAAATTGGTATTGCGCGACGCCACTGTATGACGAACGTAAATGAAAGGTGGTAACATGATAATCATGACATGCATGAAATGTACGGCATGATTTACATGCCATGCTCATGGCGCACTCTTGGTCGTTTCGCTAGATTGATATGCACCAAAATTGGTATTGCGCGATGTGACTGTATGAAGAACATGAATAACAGGTGGTAACATGAAAACTATGACATGCATGCAATGTATGTCATGACTTACATGCCACGCTCATGGTGCATTCGCGGCCGTTTCGATAGCTTGATATACACCAAAACTGGTATTGCGCGATGTGACTGTATGACGAACATAAACATGCGAATCATGTTATGCATGTCATGTACGGTATGATTTACATGCCACTGTCATGGTGCGCTTCCTGCCGTTTTGTTAACGTGATATATACCAAAATTGGTATGGCATGACACGAGTGCGTGATGAACATAAACGACAGGTCATGCATTTACATACCAGAATATGCGTTTCATTGGCATGGTGTACACTAGATTGTGCATGCATGCGTGCTTGGCAAACATGCGATATATGGTGGACTAGATGCCATGGCATGAATGATTTCATTTGGCTCAAAGGCAAACAAGGCGATGTATGCAGCTCTTTGCTGGCTGCTTCGCATTACATCGATTCCCACAGTGCGTGGGATCCGCCGAATTTTTTTCTGTGTGTTTTAATTTTCACTTTGGTCGGCGCAGTGCCTCGAGGTTTTTTTACCTTCACCATCATTAGGTATTACTCAAGTAAGTCAACTCGCATTCGAGCAACGCTATTGGCCGCGAGATCGAGCGGTGTCGGCGCCTCGCGGCTACTGGCTGAAGCGCGCCCTAGTGTGGATTGCTCCCTGCGGCGTCTGCTAGCCACGCCGTGTTTGCATGTGCGCGTACGTCCTGCACGTTCTCAAAGGGCGGTTTGTTCTGTTATGTTAGCGCGAGTTTAACTGCTCGTACGTATACCTAACTTGGTGCACAGAAGCAAATGAGCTTGCTCGGCTGCATGCTCATTGTAATAAGATCAATGAGTGCGACTTCCGAGAGGGCTGTGTATTGGTGTCGTACCCTTCGTTCGTCAGAATCATTTCAGTCTTGGTGCCGCTTTCTGGTTCAAGCACACCCTAAAGTGCGCTTGGCGTAGTCCCAAACATCAGGAACATTAAACAGTATGTGAATGCAGCGTTTTATCAACTCGGTGGTAAACAAAAACGAGGCTCATGTACTTTGGCGTTGTTGTAATGTGTATAACTGCGGCACTCCAGTTCATGATGAGCTTTAGCTGTGCCTAAGATGTCCTTTCATTGTACGGTCGTGGTCCCGCTACAGCGAAATATTTCTATCAAGTGAAGTCTGAGACTTCGGTACTCAAACTGTCCCTAAAAAAAGAAAAGAAAAGAAAAACAGACAATGGAATGACACGGCCGTGATAAAACGGAGTTGCCGCGCGCAATTTTAACTTGGGGGAAATTTATGCAGAATCACCCATGTGCTTAGATTTAGGTACGCTTTGAAGGACCCAGATGTTCAAGATTAATCCCGACGGCGTGCCTTACATTTATGTCGCATAATTTCACGCGAAACCTCATACATTTTTACATTATCTTGAGCGTTTGTGTGGAGTTGTTATAAATTGATGGAAGGCACCGGACATTATTAGTTTGAAAAAAAAAAGACACTTGTTCCATAAAATAACCAGACCTTTGTTGCATCACTGTCATGCACGTAAACAATCGATGAAACTCTGTGCTAAACTCTTACCTGCGTATACATGCGTATTCGCGTGAACAGTGCTATTGAACTCATTGCACAGGAATATGGGCTGGTATACAAATGAACAAGAAGTAAACACTTGAGTAGTTAATTCGTGCTACTGCAGTGCGTGATACACAAAACACAAGCTGAACACGTACAGAGAAAAAATTCGGCAGATCCCACGCACCGTGGGAGTCGATGTTATGCGAAGCATGTGGCGGGTAGGCGACTGTGGCGTAACTTTTTTTTTATTGAGCGACACGTTACAAAATGACGCTAAAGATTTGTATAAATTTTACACGCACACATATATATGTTGAAGATCCGCATATGTGTTATATAACCAGTTGTTTACGGTTGCGTAACGCTGCCAATGGCAACGTGGGTATTACCAACACCAGAAGCGGTAAGCTGATACGTAGTGCTTATACGTGCCCGAGAACGCACACACGTTTCACGAACACGTCTGCATGTGTGCAAGAAGTTCTTGACAATTCTTGAAAAGGGCATCATCACCGTGATCAGTGAGCACCAGCAGCTGGTCATGACCTAATTGTTATAGGATCCGGTCGTGATCATGGTGACGAGGGGTCCATGTGTAGTGAAGTATGTGGTATCCTATTGCAAAACCCAGCGCCACTGGGTGCCAGCGTCCAGTGCCATCCCTGATTATGGGCCCAGCGTCGCGCTGGATACTGGGCCGCTGGAGAGGCGTTTTACTGGGAGGCGCTGGGTACTCAAGCGCAACACGGCTCTACAGCGTTAAAACGACGGTGCTTACGTGCCCTACATAAATATATTACTAAAGAAAGTCATATAGAAAGCATTAGTGCAATAAAAAAAAAGCCGCATGAAAAAAAAAAAAAAAAGCTCCACCACCAGGATTCGAACTCGCCACCTCTCAATCTCCAAGCAAGTACTCTACCACTGCGCCACGCTGAAACACGTCAACACTGCTGTAAAAGGGCTAGTCAATACAGTAAGACAGCGTTTCGTTTCATATTTCCGTGTCGCGTATACAAGGAAGACGCGATCTTCCTTTCCAAATCACGCTTGCTTCTTTATTAGACATAAACAAAGGGTGGCCGGAAACGAATGAAATGCCCAAAATGGGAAGAGCGCTAGGTTTCTTTAAGAATTCCCGTTTTAACTCCGAAAAATATGAAATGGATCGAGGACCAGCGTACAGTTTGACGGCTGTTACTGCCGATTTTTAACAGCCGTTTCTCGCCCTTGCTAATGATGAACATGCACAGAAGCTTTATGATGACTCGTTCGATAAACACGCGCCTGCATGAATTCATACTGAGTATTTCTCGCGCGAGCGACGATATCACTGCGGGCGGGCGTGTCTTGTATTCTGACTTGCAGTTCTATCGATAACTACATCTATAAAACCGCTACGCAAAAACAAATACAATTAGTTGAAAAAAGGTGCCAGTGTGTTAGTTCACTAACGCGTACCAGCTGACACGTATGTGTTCTGACGTATGAGTCAGAGAAGTACCGGCGAGTGCGGCCGGCTGCTTTCGGTGAGCCTGCGTTCGTTGCTGAAAGCGCGCCGCATCGATGGTCATCGCTCCTTATGCGGACACTGTACACAAGAAAAAATGGTTCATTTAGGTTAACGGATGTCCAGACTATACTTTACAGTAAATCTTACACGTTGGAATTGCGTGTACTTAAACGAAGAAGCGCCGATGGCATGTAGATGGACTCGGCCGGTACGCTAGGCCTAACACTCGCTGGGAGCCGCACTGGGTTGGACCGATCTCGGCGCAAATGAGTTGCGATGGTTGAAGTTTCTGCATTTTAGCCTCGAAACCTTTTTAACTGTTACCTAACGTATTGCCGAAGTAAGTGGAAGTGCGAGAATTGCCCGAGATGCGTTTCCGGTGTGGCGATATCGAACGACGGCTGTTTTTCTGGCCTCCGTTCGGAGGGGTCGCGAAGCCAGAGCTCATTTACTTCTTGCCAACTGCACGGCGATGTAACAATTTGCTCTGTTTGTTCAGACCAATGCCTCCAGACTTAGAAACATTAAAATATGAAGTCATTACCGCAACACATCACGATTGCAAAACTGATATATATGAGCGGCATGCATGAAATGTGTATTCACTGCTGCTACGTGCTCCACAAAAATTAACGATTCATTGGCACTGCATGAATAAAAAAAAGCGTGGTAGAAAGCAATATTATTAGTGTTGGCTGCTTTGGGTTATTAACATATTTTGCTCCACATTCGACAGGGAAACAATAAAAGTGACCGTGATTTCACATATATCATATCACGTATATTATGAAAATAGTGCGCATCTCCTCGTCTTTCTCTGCAAAGCTAGAAATTGTGACACATGTTTGGGACCCGTTAGGATAGCATCTATCGGTACCATCGAACCAGACATTCGATATTCAACGATACCAAAGCATTACCAAAGCGCTCGGCACTGGCAGAACAGTGCGGGCTCCAGTATGTGCCAGCGCACGCCAGTGAGAATTCCAGCGTCTCCAGCGCTTCCCAGTGAGCGCCAGCGTCACAGCGGCAAAGCCAGTGGCTCTACCAGTGCGACCCAGCTCTCTCCCAGTGCTTTCACCGACGTCCCAGTGAATTCGAGCGTATACCAGTGTTCCCAGTGCGGTCCAGCGCCAAAAAACGTACTGGTATCACGCTGGGGTTACTGGAAGGGCGCTGGTTTTTGCAATAGGGTGACGTATAGGTTAGTTCTTGAATACGCCTGTAAGAGTTTAGAAAAACTTTGGAGCGATGAAGCTTGGCATATGTTTCAGCTCCACAAACGTGAAACCTGGGTACGGGCGAAGCATGCAGTGTGGGCCGGTGTTCAGCTTCATCGGCCCTGCGTCGGCGTTGTCTTTCGCGGGCGAGCGCGCGTTCTCGCTCCTTCCGAGCTTACAGTTCAGCGACCATCGCAGAGAGAGCGTTTCCGGAGCTAACGCGCCGTTCGCTCTCTTGCCCCACTTGGCGCGCGCTGATTTGGCGCCGGTGAAGTGTTGGTGGGAGGTGCAATCGCGTCCTTGCTGAGGCGGTGGCGCCCTCTCTTGCGTTTAACTGGTTTTAGTAATTTAAATGAGAAGCAGACTTGGCGTAAGTTGTCTTCGTGTAAGACACCGCAATATGCAACGAAGTACGCTTTACAGCAGAACACTTCACATTTGAAACCAATTTTGAGATGGATTTAAACAAATTACTCTCCATAAATGCAATTAAGTCTTGAATATTCGACGGCATTAGGTTCGTTGAAATCTTGTTAGTTTATTCTGAACCGGTTTTGACAATTATACACTTGTTTTTGACCATAATTTGACAACTTGATTTACCGTGTCAACGACATGAGACGCCAAGAAGCCAAAACCCTAAGGTACTTTGCCCCTAAAATGGTTGACAGTTCAGCGTACAACGCGATGTACTCGGGGAGAGCGCAAACCATCGAAAAGATTGAGCCTTTCATTGGAATCGTTACGGGTTGTGCTTCGCAGAAAATGTGAGCGGTTCACTCATAATAGTTGCTGGGTGTTCAAGAGGAATCGAAAGCACGGCATGATTATGAGGCTCGTCATCCTAGTAGTCTTCGGATTAGATTCGACCAAGTAGGCTTCTGTAACGTGTATGCAAAATCTAAGCACACATGTGTTCATTGCACTTCGCCGCATCAATAGTGCGGCCGCCGTGACCGCAAAAAATCACAGCATCTTCCACTAAGGGGACCTGAGGCGATAGGAAGCAGCGTTTCGACATGTAGAGCCCGCGTTTCAGAGGGGGAGGGGAGAAGGGAGGGAAGAGAGGCAATGGGGAGAGGGGAGAGAGGGAAAGGGCAGAGAGGGAAGTGGGATGGGGAAGTGGAAATGGGGAGAGGGGAGATTGGGATGGGTGAGGGGAAGTAGAGAGGGTGAGGGGGAAAGGTGGAGGGGTAACGGGAAGAGGAGAGGGGTATGGGACAGCAGGTGTGTGGTGAGGGCGTGCGCATGCGCAGTAAGGGTGGTCACGCCGCACCCCACCACCGGATTGAACTCCGCTATAACATGCTTCACATCTAATAAGGAAAATGATACAAAGTATTACGAGCTGCACTACGTTAGAGTGTTTTGTGAAGCCGTCTTCCAACTTGTGGCTTCTGAAGAAAACAGCCTTGCGGGAGGGAACCCGGGAAAAAAGACTCTTCACGGCCTGCGCATGGAGGCAACTCTACGACGGTTCTGAAATGAGGTCGTTCGTTTTACTGACAAGAGTAGCACAAATTTCCTTATCTTTTGTTTGTAAACTAGGAGGCTAAGGTTCATAGAAACAACATTTTCGAAAGTCACGAGAAGACATCACTGACAGAAGCACTTAACTATAAAATAGGAATTAGAATATTACATCTTCAAGTCTCTTTTTAGCCTAATGACGACGCCTTAAAGGTTACCAACTGCATTACAAATAAGACAGAAGGCTTGCTAATTATGGACGTTTTTCGTGACAGTCGGTGCGGGTGATCAGACGCAAGCTCCAACATGGACCATGTGAGAGTGAGAAAGAGAGCGAGTGGAACTTTATTCATAGAAAAGGGGGACCTTAGATCATCTTTGCCTGGCGTCGTGCGTCCAGGCTTCGACTGGCCTTGGCCGCCTGTAGGCCTTAGCCCCGGCCGGCTCGGTAACTATGCAGCGCACGATGCTCAAATTAGCCAATGGCCGCGAATTTGGGTATATGGCCTGGCCATTTGAGTATATGGCATGATTTGTAGAAACTATTGGTTTCTATGTGACTTTGGAAATATTTGTAAATTACAGGCCGCGTGCTGCGCTGTTATGTCTGGCTCAGCATTTTTCAGAACCCTCGGCTACCCCTGAACAATCAATAAAGTTTTTCCACCACCACCACTGATCGGCAGATTTTTCATGACAATGCTGATGATTAGGGGGGGGGGGGCTAATCATCCGAGGCGTCGCGAAATCAGCCCCATACGTTTACTTATTCGGGCTTGTCCCGTCACGCACAGTACGTTACACATTGAGGCACCTACAAACTGTAACTGGAACTGAACATTGAGTTGTAGGGTATCAAGCTATTTTCGGCAGTACCATAAGTGAGCCTTAGTGACTTTAGTTGAAATATATAACGATACGCGCTTCGCGAATGCTGTAATATGCGTAATGTTAAAATAGCCACACTACGTGTAGATGGGGGCGGGGCGGGGGAGTTATTAGCCTTAATAATTTATTTACATTTTCAGGCGTGAAAACAACCTATGCCAACTGCGGAGAGCAAGTACCGAAAACGCCAGGCCTGCGCTGAAACCGCAGCACAGTCACAGCGAAAGCTGGAAGAGCGGCGTTTCTAGAGCCCGTTAAGCTCTCTTTGTGCTACAATACAAGTACACTAAAAAGGTACCCACTACGCCACAAATCAAAATTTTTGTGAAGTTGGGAAGCACCCACTAAGCCTTTATTCGTCATTCTATGGAGAAGCGAGGCACCAGCTACACGTCTGTAAGGCATTACGTGCACTTTGTTGACGTGACGACTGATGACGATGAAGAATTATGGCTCAACCCTTTGTAATGGGTTGGCATCTTTAAACAGCCCACCAGTTATGTAATTTGCATTGGGTGACGCCCGGTCGCCATTTCCCTCTCCCGTCATGCTGTATACGTTGACGTGGAAGAGAGACGGGGGGGGGGCGAAGAACTTTATTGAGACCCCGAGGTAATGGATCATGCGCTTATGGGCTTCCTTGGCAACCAATACAAGTGCACTTGCGAGGAACCCACTACGCTATAAATCATTGTAATCTTACTGAGACCCCGAGGAAGTGGATCATGCGCTTATGGGCTTCCTTGGCAACCAATACAAGTGCACTTGCGAGGAACCCACTACGCTATAAATAATTGTAATTTTTTAGAAGTAGGGCAGCAGGCACTGTGCCATTTTTCGTCATTCTACGGAGAACATTGGTACCTGCTAAACGCATGTAAGGCATTATGCGCACTTTGTTGATGCTGTGCCTGATGACGATGAAGAATTATGGCAGAGCCCTTTGTAATGGGTTGGAAGCATTCAACAACCTACTCGTTGCGCAATTCGCAATTGTTTGACGCCTGGTTACAGAATTCACGTTGTGCGATGCTTGGTGCTTATTTTAATCTTCTACCACGCTATATTGCATATGCTAATGTGGTTCCTTCCCGACATGAAGCCTGTATAGGACCTTTTTGCAAAGCAGTTTCAAGCACCGGCGTGGCTCAGAGGTTGAATACTGGGCTCCCACGCCGAGGGCCCAGGTTCGAACCTCGTTCCATCCTGGAATTTTTTTCTTATTTAGTTTTTTTTCTTATTTCGAGCGATACTGGTTACGGACACCGGCGGCGGCGGCGGCGGCGGACAACTACGGCGCCAAAAACGGCCGGAGAAATGATCTCATAACAGCTTTCGCTGTAAAAGCAGGCGAGCCGACGCCAAAGAGACGCCCAGCAGACGACGAACAGATGACGCGACGCGGATGAATACATCTTGAGGGGCCTTCGCGTTTACCGTTGGCTAAGAAGCCCTGCAGTGCTCCAAGGTACTTCTGAGATGGAGTATATATAAACAGTTTAAATATGTAGATAAAGAGTATAAAAGCCTCCAATGCTGCATTGTATTTCCACGCCTCAAAGCGTTCACTGAGTGATCTGTAAATACACTGTGTTTGCTCGCATAAACAGGCGCGCTTATGAGGGAGGAGAGGGGGGATGCCTCCTTAATCATCTGAGGAGGCACCAATTCAGCCACTTACGTTTACTCACTCGGGCTTGTCCCGAATGAGTAAACTCTTTACGAATTCTTTGCAGTGCAAGATTATGGTAGTTGGGGCCATACCTTGGGCCATACAGTTTTTGTACGATAATAGCAGACAATGACCACAGAGTTTGCATTCCAAGAGCTGTTTACTGCCCATTTTTACCTACAGACTGCCGAGAACCAAAGGATGATCGTTGTGGGAATCCAGTCATTGCTTCATTTCCATGTTTGTTTTAACTACGAAGCTTGTTTGCTTCAACATCGTCCATCGTGTGTAGGAGGGGGGGGTGCACCGCTGTGAGACTTCGCCCTCCTTCTAAGGGGGAACTCTCCGCACGCCAGTGCTCGCAGATTCAAACACAATTCAAAGTTACTTGAAAACTAAGCTTCGATAAAGGTATGTTAAAATATAGGAAAGATGTGTCCGCACGTGCAATTGAAACGGTAATTTTTACCACCCATGCACATGATGATGCGCCTGCTCGAAGTTTCCTTCTCTGAGAACCACACTGTGAACGTGTGCAGCATACTACAGTCAGTTATAAGCTAAGAATGAATACAAGCAACGTCCCATCAGTGCCGCGCGTCCTCTGCGCAAATAGGTCGAGCAATGTGGTTTCTGTTGCAACCATAAGTACAACTCCTGTGCATATGCAAATAATACAGATAAGAAATATGGACGTCGTCTTTATTTAGAGTATTACGTGTACCTGAGCCAAAAATTGTGCCAAATTTGCCGCAATTTTTTTTTCGCGCATTTTTCGCGCAGAAATGGCAGAACACGGACGAGTATGACCTTCTAGCGTCAAGAAACACAACTATGATGAGTATCGTCGTCATCGCTTATTCAGGTACTAAATATCATGACGGCTATTCTCGTCAGCGGGAGGGAAAGGGGTCAACCTCCTTGGTTGGAACCTCGTTGTTTAGTCTGGTATCATCGTACTCGAAGGGACCCATTCAATCACTGGACACCGCGCAAAGCTATAGTAAAAATAGATATTTTGAATTTGGGTTATAGTAGAAAGTTTACGCCATGTTCTTATCTGAAAGTTTCATCGATGTCACGCTTACACATATCTCCCCTTGATAGGATATATATTTTGCTTCAACGATTTGTCGAGTAAGGCGCGTTTTTGCTCTACTTCAGGGCACGAGTGTTGTATATGTCGGGTGAGCAATCTTGGCAGGCTATACAGTGGCTAGCCGGAAACGTTCGAAATACTTTCGTTCACACGCATATTTAAAGTTGCTGCCATGCTCACTTGAACTGTTGTTTACGGATATCTAGGTTTCACCAGCATACACTTTTCCGCACTTTAAAGAAATTTCGCATACCACTCCTTCTGCGCATTCACAAATGGGCTGCCTGTGCTTTGTGCCGCTGACCTGCTGCATCCTTGCCTGTGGGTTGGTCATTCAGCAGAACTTAGACAGCCGGTGCAGTGCACTGAATACGACTGGCGTCATAACGCTCACCCAACTTTTTCGGGCTGCGTGAAAGCTTGTGCAAATAGAAAGAGGGAGGTAAATATCATGGTTGATTGATCAGTCATATGAATCGGTTACAACGAAAGAGAACCGTGCCTTAACAGGCGTATAGTTGATTGTTATTGTACATAAATGTATGAGAGCTTGCGCAATGCCTATTAGTGTTTAGCAGCATTAGCAGCGCTTCATGTGCACACAGCCACGTTGACGCTTAGTGACACATCTCCGTCCCGACGACTAACGCCAAAGATCGTGACTTAACCCTTGTGGTAGTTGAAGTTTTTAACATACACTTGGAACACAGCATATGCCGAATCACGCGTAAAGATGTCATCAACAAGCACAACATTGCTACTCGATATGCACACATTCAAAGCGTCGTGTTTTGAGATGAGAAACGCCAGGGTGTGCGCTCCTCAGCAACAGGGTAACCTACGCGTCTGCTCATAATATACAGTGCTTCAGGAACGTGAGAGGCAGAGTTCGTAGCTTTACCCGTGAACGCGGGAAGGCGTCCCGATTCCCGCTGGCGTTTCTGTAAGCGCAAACTATTGAACCGCTCACTGTCGGCGATCGCTCGAGCCATGATGAAGTACTACACTTTACCGATCCAAGTTGCCGGCACCGCCCCCAGCGAAGCAAGGTCACTGTGGAACGGAGATGGTGTAAAAGATATAAGGCGCGTTTGTGAAGCCTCATGCATGAGCGTTGGTAGCGCAGTGGTTAGCGCGCCCCACACCTGTCGTCGCGGACCGAGAGGTCGGGGGTTCGACTCGCAGATAATCCGAACGAAACATTATTTCTGGTTTTTCTTTGTCACCTGTATTTTACTGACACATTTCGATGACGAAATACGTCATACATCAGTGAAGTCTTAGTGGACCCCGGCATAAACCGCCTTCGTGTTAATAAAATGAGAAAAAAGCAGGAAGGTCGACCAAGAAATTGCATCACATCTACCTTCTGCCTGTCCGTTGCTCTCGCTTCACACATTTGTGGGTGACTGCCAATTTCATGGAAAAGGTTATCTGCGACTGACGTGAGGGAGGGCTGGGGAGACCCAGCTTGAGCAGTCTTTCAGCTTGAAGCTGGAACTCTTCTGAAAACTGTCCAGGTATTTTTCTGCGCTGCATTTTTACCAAAAAGCCCAACTCGCCACGTTAATGCACCAAGACACAGGAACGCGCACGTATGAGTGTCACTACCAGACACCTAAGTAGAAATATTTTCGGGCTACCATATTTTTTTGTCCGTGCGGAGCTCCATCGGAATATTTTGGAGAGCTAGAAGGTCAGAGCATTGCTGCAAAATGTCTAAACAGACAGTTTAACGCCCTCCAATACTGCATTTGTATTGCATGTCTCAATGCGCTCGCTTAGTGATAAGTAAATGCGCTATGTTTTCTCGCAGGCACAAACAAAGTGCAAGGAGGCTAAACCACTAAGCTTTGATAAAGGTAGGGTAAAATATAGAAAATATGTGTTCAGTTCTCCAACTGAAACTGCAGTTTTCACCGTTTATGCGCGTGGTGACCAGCATGTTCTAATTTTTTTCTTTTGAAGAACTAGACTGCGACCGTGTGCGGCGTACTGTGCAGTCCCGCGTCGTCTGCCCTCCGAGGTAACCATTAATATATTGGACACTGCACAAAGCTGTAGGCAAATAATTTCGAAATTACGTTACCGCCGAACGTGACCCATGATACTGATTTATTCGTATCCGAAAACACCTTCTGATGAAATAAATAGAAGTATTTCATTTTCATCGCGAAAATGCACGAATATAGTATCGCGGCAGTTTCTGTTGTTCAGACGTAACGAAGTGCATTGGAAGAGCTCGCCAGGTATGCAAAAACAGTTGCTGTGGGTGGGTTAAATTTCAAAGAGGGTTTTTCATGGGCAATCTTGCTCCATCAACATCACTGCGAAATTGTCATTGTTGTATTTAAGTGTTGTCTATAGGTTCGGGACGCCTCACTGCTCACCCACTTTTGCAAGCACAGCTTATCTGTCCGCATACTATAACTAGGGACACGTAGAGCTCTCGCTTATACAGTGTAATGCACTGATAACGATATTGTCAAAACCAGGCCGATTCGGTCGTTAACACCGAATATCGTTACATCTAGACTGACAAAAGAAAAACAAATCAATAACATATTCGCGTTCTATTTATCCCGTGCATGTAGGCCTCTTCAATCACCAACGATGAGTGAACCGAACCGAAGACTGCAGGCGATGGTAAAGAGCAGTGCACACTCTACTACAGGCTTCATAAGTAGCCGTTAGAATTATTCAAGGGGCCTTAGACAAACTCTGAAAATACAAAGAACGAGCGCATTATTCTCTCCCGGCGTTTCACGTCTTTTCTGCATAGTTCATTACAGCAGTCTGTTCACTTGACGTGATGAGAAAATAAGCTCTCTTTTCGTCCATATACAAGATTTGGGGATTTTTCGCTGTCCTGCTTTGCCATTCAGTCGCACGCCTGTTCTGCCTTGTCTCGCATGACAATCGTCCGCGATCTAGTGATTTCACTTCGTTTTTTGCGTTTAAAATAGGCAAGCGGACATAACAGCGTGCCACCTAAAGTCACAAAATTAATAAATGCGTAGCATTTCTCATCGAACCTTTCGCACTTTGAGCGTATCTACGTATATATCTACCTATATATCTAGCCGCTTACGTCTGGGTGCTCTCATGATCGCCTCCTTAACTTAGCGTAGACAAAAACTGGCATGGGAGGGTGAGAGGATTTGGCAAATATGACTGCCGGGTCGTGACATGAATAGCGTGAAAATTCTGTCGCGTGAAAGTCCCTTTCCTCCAGACTAGACATGTGCGCGGGACCCAAAATCACCGGCGCCGGCGCGCCGGTGTGTCGACCTTCGGCGGCGGTGCGTGAACGGCGCGGGGTTCATCGGACCGGCGGCGGCGCGGCGTCGGGGGAGGGGGAGAGGTCGCAGCAGTGAATGCGATAAGTACAAGCCGTAATGTTACATGAACAAGGGCTAGCAGCTAACTGTTTTTGCTCCCATCTCACTTAACTCTACAAAACGCTGGTGTATGGCAATACGGCCGCTCCCGGGAGAGAAGCGCTTTTCGGTCAGTTTGTCGTATCAGTGGCCCGAGCGCGAAGCAGTGGGATCACAGCGCTGACAGCGCTCACGGCGCGTAGAAGGTATACGAGCCGTTCACTGGAGGATGCCTGCCGAAATAACGCGCGTGCCAGCGCTCTCGACCACGCCCATATAGTCAAATTCAAAGTTGCTACACGAGTTACGCAGTCCCTCTCCCCAGACGTCCCTTCCTGCTCCTTCGCCCAGCAAATGACGGGCGGGGCGTTTCCTTCTGCTTGAGCAGCAATCGACGGCAGGCCTCGCACGCGCTTTGGTGTTATTCCGTGTGACGGAGTTGGCCAGCTTGTTTCATCTCTGCTTTAGCCATGTTCCTTGCCAATGCTCGCGAGCTTTTACTTGCGGGTAGAACATACAATGCGCGGAGCGATGTTCTCGATTTAGAATATAAACAGAACATGATGGCAACGGTGAAAACCTGTCCTGAGTGCCCATACAATTGCTAACGCAATACAAAATGTACAAAAAACCGTCGAAACGGGCTCGCCTTTTTCCTGCAAAGCTGCATCGTCTACGCTCTAAAGGGTGCGTCCGTTGGAAGAACCATATAATCCGGCGCCTTTTTCATTGGTTTCGCTCTCGCCTTCAAAACCCTCCTTACAGGGGACATCTGCTCGCCACTAATTTCTTCATAAAGCACGCGTACAATGTCAGCACTAAGCGTTGAACCTATCCTGATTTCGCGCTTGTCAGCTGCAGTCTGTTATCTCTGCATGCGCGGTCGCAAACGCACAAAATGGAGCGAAATTAGTTAACCCCGCACGATAGTCGTGCGAGAGAAGCAAGAGCGGGTGGGCGGCTGCATAGCAAAACAGCATGGGAGACAATTCACAACTGGTATTTCTCGTATATGGCAGGCCCGTAGCCAGGAACGTTTTTCGGCGAGGGCCCACTTGCTGGAAACCTTGACAATTTGAGAAAAGCACCTATTTTTATTATTTATTTCTGGTCAAAAAACCTACTTTACCAAAATTTCGGAGGAGAAAGGCGGGCCCCTAGCCCCCCCCCCCCCCCCCCATGGCTACGGGCCTGGTACATGCACCATTCGAGAGTATGTACGCTGATGATGTCACGCGAATCACTGTTCTGGCATCACGAAGTGCACCAAAAGGCAAGAAACGCCAAGAGAGAATAACGCGCTCGTTGTTTCAGTTTTTTGTTGTATTGTCAGAGGCTGTTAGAGGCCTTTTATGAAAACAGGTGGTGCAAATACGGAAACAGGAGAGTAGGCAAGACACCAGAAACGCCGCTAACTTTTCAAAAATCACACAGTGGCGGAAACGAAGATATACACCTGGACCACGATGTAAGATACATATTCTTGTATGAAGACATTCGCGAGACGCGATCGAGCAGATAAAGTAAGAACGCCGAGCGCCGGTCGGTCCGCTGACGGCAGCGGGTACCTTTCGGCTGGATCACGCACCTTCAACGGAAAAACGCGTTCCCGTAGCAATTCGCGCTTCAAGGGAAAGCTGAATTCCCTAGTCAGCGAACGCGGCTATGACACGGCACCAAGAAAAGTTAGAAACGCATAACGCGTTTTTCGCGACCGAAAAACGCGACATCCGGCGGACGCCGGCGCTTCCGCCAACCACGTCGGTTGCTGTAGCAGCGGTGAAGAAAGCTTTTCATACGAAAGTGTTTTATGCCGGGATCCACAAAGACTTCAGTCACGTATTTCCGTCACGAAAATGACCTCGAAAAAATGTACACAATCAGATGGCAAACAGAAAACGTTCCGTCAACGGGCATCGAACCCACGACCGCTCGGTCCGCGACAACAGATGCCGGGCACGCTATCCACTGCGCCACGGTCACTTTTTTTTTCTTTATTGCACTGCGCCACGGTCACAGACTCTATAGGCTTTACAAACGCGCCTTTTATATATACCACTCTCCCGGTCAGCGGCGTGGTTTTGCCCTGAGCGGTAAGGTAATTCGTCATTACTGTGGCCTTCGCGATTAGCACCTCCAACGCGTTACATGTCCGTCCCATTCGGCGTGTTTTCAATAGAAGTTCACTTTTGTCAATGCCTTAACACACCGCGAGGGGGCGACATTAGCGCAAGCGTCGTAAAAGCGTCGGCCTCGCTCATTGCATCACGCTAATCCAAACCAAAAATCGTTCTGCGACGCGTGCCTGCCTCACCTAGCTGTAACACCGCGTTCCCTGCTCACGCGCTCGCCCCGAGAAAAATCGCGGCCGGGCTACCGGGGCGGCACGATCCGCTCTGCGTTTCCCTCAGTCCGGCCGTGGTGTAACATGCCGCGGGATGGCGACCAAGTTCTGCGTACAATACGCGACGCTCCTCTGGCTATGACACCTCGTTCTCTGAGTACGCTTTCACCGTTAACTACTAGAGCTACCACAAGGGTTCGTTTGGTGCACAGCGATAGCGGTGAAACGCCGTACCATCTGATGACTTTCAACGATTATCCGCAAGACGCATCGCTCCGCTTGACCCGGACAGCCGCATCGACAAAGCAACCAGTTTGAGCGCAAGCTATAACCTGGCTCGGAGCTTCGCATCACTTCAGTGGGCACGGGAAAGTCACCTGCGACACCATGCCTTAATTCCGCTTCGTCCGACTTTTTTACTTCGTGCAGGTTAGTAACAAATGTTCCCTGTTCGCTAAGCGCACTAGCAACAGATGTACTTTGCTTTTCCCGTGCCCCCACGCACTGTGTACCGCATATGATGAATATGTTCATGTACTTTCTAAGCTGTTGTGTTGCGGAGATATTGAAAGCAACCCCGGTCCCGATGAATGGCAAAAAGAAGTGCTAACGATGTTAAGAGAACTAAAAGCTGAGACGGGTAGGCTAGCCCAGGGCCAAGTGGATATCTCGGCTAATGTCGCAACAGCGCAGAAGTCTTTCGAAGAAAAGTTTGCGCAATGAATACGCGAATATTGAAAATCAAGGCCCAATGTGACAAAATCGATGACGTAAAAGAGCGGCTCAATCTAGCAGCAGAGGCCGTGAAAACCTTCGAACAAACAAGCACTGTCATGAGTTCACGCCTTGACGACATTGAAGACAGGGCGCGTCGTGATAACCTAATCTTTCATGGCATCCCGGACGCTAAGGAATCGTGGATACAAACCGAGGAAAAAATTGTAAGCCTTCTGACGCAACATGTCGACCCGAACATAACTGATGATGTAATTGAGCGTGCGCATAGGTTAGGTGGCAGCTACCAAGAAAACAGGTGTAGACCTGTCATTGTCAAGTTTCGGCAACTCATTGTCATTGTCAAGTTTCGACCTGTAATTGTCAAGCTTCGGAAACAAGTTCTTTTTAAGCAAGCTAAGTTTAAAGGTATTAATGTTTCCGTCACAGAAGACCTTTCAATAGCCACACGAGTTGCACGGAAAAAACTATTTGAGTTTGCAAACTCATTGCCACAGTAACCAGCCTTCTCAGTTCGGCATGATAAGTTGTATGTAAGTAACACTTGCTACATTTATGACCGTGCAACTGATGGTATAGTAGAGAAGGAAACTCGTAAGACTACAACTCCCGTTCTAAACGACAGTGTCACCCAAGATAAGCCATCGGGTAGTCGCAATGGACCCGCCTTTAGTACTCGTGACCGCAAAATTAATGCGAATTCTACTCATTCCAGTCGTTCTTACAAGTAACAATTAGCCGAAGGTAGGAATGATGACGTGACGGCTCTTTTCAAAGTCCTTGTTCTTTTTTCCAACATAAGGAGCATTATGAAACACAGGATTCAGCTTAATTCTATTATTTCCTCAATGGAGGCAAAATTAGTAATATTAACCGAGACATGGCTCAACTCAACGGTGGAAAATACAGAAATTTTCCAGACTGACGTCACATATGATGTGTATCGGTGCGATAGAGAAGATAGACAGGGTGGTGGTGTATTGATAGCCGTATCGCAAACAATTTCCTCTTTTCAAGTAGAAGTTGTGTCCTCTCTGGAAACAGTCTGGGTTGGTATTTCAAGTAAGCACGCAAAGATTATATTACGCGTATGCTATCGTCCTCCAAACTATACATCGTCATTCGTCGATGAATTTCATGACGTTCTCGGCTATGTCGTCACTCGGTATCCTTCGTCACCAATTTTTCTTTTTGGTGACATGAATTTTCCTAACATCACCTGGCACACTGGTGTTCCTCTGCTCGACCCCTTTTCAACACAATCCCAACAGTTCCTAGATTTTTGTAATTGTTTTAACTTCACCCAGGTTGTAACGAAACCAACAAGGGTAACTAATGAATCGTCCAATACATTAGACCTAGTTTTGTCAACACATCCAGACTTCATATCCCCAATTATCTATCTTCCTGGTGTGAGCGACCATTTGGTGTTACATTTCGACATCACCATGTCTTTTTCAAGTGGAACTGAAGAAGACAAATACATCCGGGACTACCGCAACGCAGATTTTGACGCCATTAACCAAGATATATACGCGTACTTAGACACATTTTGTTGCAATTTTGAAGAGAGAAGTGTACAAGAGAACTGGGACCTTTTCAAAAACTTAGTTACTAATCTCACCAATGCGCACATTCCCCTTCGACGCATACGGAACAACACAAAAAGACCGTGGTATAACACGGATCTCAAACGTTTGTCTAAAAGAAAAAAGCGCCTTTTCCGCACAGCCAAATTGCAAAATACTAGAGATTGCAGGGTAGCGTATCAAAATGCTGAGGCAGAATACGTGGAAGCTGTGCGTGCTGCTAAGAATCGTTTCCAAACGCATACGTTGCCTGAATTGTTATCAAGGAACCCCCGGCAATTTTGGAACGTTATCAATTCTAACCAAAATGCGGATTTATCAATCAACGATGACTCTGGTGAGCCGCTACCAGCATCTGAATGTGCCGCGTTATTTAACAATATTTTTTCAGCCAATTTCTCGGGAAACACTGCTGCACCTGTTGACGCAGTTGTGTGCCGTGACTACCGCTCAATGTTTCCTATCACTTTTGATTCTGCAGGAATTGCTAAGTTAATTGACACCTTAAAAACATCCTCATCATGAGGGACTGACAGTATCAACTCAAAGTTTCTCAAACAAACAAGCGCATATTCGTCTCTCTTCTTGTGTAAGATTTTTCAGCAGTCACTTGACCAAGAAACCTTGCCGCTGGACTGGAAGGTCGGTAAGGTTGTGCCGATACACAAGTCTGGTAATAAACACTCCGCTCTTAACTATCGGCCCATTTCACTAACGAGCATTCCGTGTAAACTAATGAACATGTACTGCACTCACATATTGCTAAATTTTTAGAATCGAATTCATTTTTTACATCGGCCCAACACGGTTGTAGGCGTACGTTTTCCTGTGAAACCCAGTTGCTTCTTTTCACTCATCACCTGCATACCATTCTTGATAAACAATCTCTAATTGACTGCATTTTCCTGGATTTTGCAAAAGCATTTGAAAAAGTCAATCACGCTTTACGAATGCATAAGCTCTCCTCTCTCAACCTTGACTCGAATGTACTGGCGTGGCTCGACTACTTTCTAACAAACCGTCTTCAGTACGTCACTGTTAACGGTCATGACTCGCCGGAAATAAGTGTAACATCGGGTGTACCGCAGGGCTCAGTTCTGGGACCTCTTCTGTTTTTAATATATATTAATGACCTCCCTGACTGCGTTTCTTCATCTGTTCATTTATATGCCGACGACTGTGTGCTTTACAGAGAAATACGCACCGATGATGATAGGAACATCTTGCAGACAGACTTAAATAACATTAGGAATTGGTGCGATAAATGGCTTATGAAATTAAATCCCGAAAAATGCAAGCTAATGACCGTCTCCCGCCAATTTAATACCTCCTCAATATACAAACTGGGTGATGTTTATCTTGACCACGTGTCGTCATACCGGTACTTAGGCGTTACCATTTCTTTCAATCTAACATGGAATGCCCATATTAACGTCATTACGAACAATGCTAACCGTACATTGGGATACATACGTCGAAATTTTAGCAACGCCCCACTTTCCTTGAAGATGCTTCTTTATAAAACCCTCGTGCGCTCGAAATTAGAGTACGCTGCTACAATCTGGAACCCTCACCACGAAAACTTGATTAGGCACCTTGAGCTAATTCAAAATAACGCTGCACGTTTTATTCTATCTGATTATCACCGTACATCAAGCGTAACAGCAATGAAGCACCATTTGTCACTGCCACCTCTATCACTGCGTCGCAAGTACTTCCGCCTTTGCCTTTTCCATAAGACCTACCATCATCCATCACTGCGTAATGAGCTCATTACGCCTCCCACATATCACTCCTCTCGGATCGACCACGAACACAAGGTTAAATGTACTTTCTGCTACACAAACACATTTTCTTGCTCCTTCATACCGGTCACATCAAACGACTGGAATCATCTACCAGGTGACATCGTTTCCATCTCTGATGACTCCCTCTTTCGTCATTCTTTATCAGCTCACCTACTTCGCGATAGCTCTCCTTAGTCTTCCGATCTATTCCCCCTCCCTACGAATTTCTGTCTCCACGTGTCAAGATGGCAGCGTTTTCCAGTTGATTCTTGATTTTTTGTGTGTGCGTGTCATTTCTCTTACTTTTACACTTTCTTGCTAGTACTGTATAATTTTACCACATTCACTATTTGGTTTTTGTTATTTCCTTATTTTTACGCTTCACTTTTGTTGCGTTTCATTGAGTAGAGATGTTTTTTGCTTTAGTCTTGTTCATGTACAAAATAGCACGTTTTTTTCGTTGTTTTGTGTTTTTCATGTTGTAACCCACTCCCCTGTGTAAAGCTTCGGCGATTGAGGGTAACAAAATAAATAAATAAATAAATAAATAAATAAATAAATAAATAAATAAATAAATTAGCATGGACGGCGGGATGGAGTCATCGGGATGGAGACGTACCACCAGTCATCAAAGTAGGTACATCCACGTTAAACGGTGCTATAGCTGCCAGACATCAATGTACATTTTGCAAACTCTCTGATATCAATGTAGAGTAAACATTCAGTTACTTCCGTAAGCGCACGCTTTACTTTCGTCTTATTCCGATTCCTATGACGGAGGGATCAACATGTTTTTCTCTCTTCGCGCTGATAGATACCCACTGCCGTCACCGGACCAAGAGACGCTCGCCGTTGTTACCTTATCTGTTAGAACGTGCCTTGCATCCCAACCCAGCAATGTCCCCACCTAAAGAGTATATATCTTACGCCGTGACCTGGACACAGCATATAGTGTATCCCGCGCAAAGATGCTGTCAAAAAAATGCCCCCACCTCCCCGAAGGGAATCGTGAGGAAATGCGAATGCATTTCTTGCGCCGAGAGCACACGGCGTAGTAATCGTCATCAGCCATATCACAAAGTGCACATAATGCCTTACAGATGTGTAGCATGTGCCACAATTCTACGAAGAATGAAGAAAAATGGCATAGTGGGTGTTTCGCTACTTCAGAAAAGTTACGATGGTTTATAGCGCAGTGGGTACCTTGCACGTGTACCCGCTGCGCAACTTGTACTGGTTGCCCCATGATAGTCTACGACGGGATCTAGAAAAGCCGCTCTCCCAGCTTTCCCCGTAACTGCGCCGCGGGTTCCGCGCAGGCCTGGCGATGTTTTTTATCAGAACAGCGGTCTCGCACATAAGAGAGTACACGCATGACGTGCTGCTTGTGAGATCGTGCTCACTCCATTGTCAAAAGCATTCAGCCCGCTAAAAAAATCGTAATGGACATTTGAGAAAATAAATACTATGACATTGAAGGGTGTACTGGTTGGTGATAGTTGGTAGGAATCCGTGGTACAGATACTTATGCTCCTCTGAAGAAAGTGGCAACAACGTGTTTTAACCCTGTCCGACTTTCTAAAGAGGATGGCAAGTAACTAATCACAAATGCAATGTTTTTTATGATTACCTTACCCTCATATTTTTGCATACAAAACAAAAACGTTACGAACCGTTACGGAACATTTTTTTTTCGTTCCGGAACAGAAACGGAACGGAACATTTGCTGTGCAACGAAACTAAAACCGAAACGACAAACATTTCGTTCCGGCACCCTGTCCTGGAGACACCTAATGCCATCAATTAATTATGTTGTAACACACGTGGACTAATGGCGTTCAGGCGCGCGTGGCATCGACACTGCGACTACATAAACATCGCCAGATTTAGAATGAGCGAAGAAAATGTTGCAGTTTTACAGCGATGCTCTACACGACTCATATGCCCGGATTTCTTCGACTGCAACGCCATTACAGTGGACAGAAAACCACCCACTAAGGAGAAGGTGGCACTGGCTGCATGTGAAGTACAGACAATTGCAATTCTAAATATGGACGGAAACACACTTCAAACTATCACTCCAAGAAAGGAATAGCTGATAGAAGCAAGAAAACCAAATGACAGATAAGGTTATTAAATGAAACATACGTTAGTTCTTGAATATGCCGGTAAAACTGTAGAAGAACGTTTGATGCGGTGAAGCTTGGCATATGTTTCAGCTCCTCTAACGTGAAACCTGTGGACGGGCGAAGCATGGAGTGTGCGCCGGTGTTTCAGCTTCATCGGCTCTGCGTCGGCATTGTCTTTCGCGGGCGAACGCGCTTTCTGGCTCCTTCCGAGCTTACAATTCAGCGTCCATCGCCGAAAGAGCGCATCAGGAGCCAACGCGCGCCGTTCGCTCTCTCGCGCCATTTGGCGCGCGCTGATTTGGCGCCAGTAAAGTCTCGGTGGGAGGAGCAATCCCGCCCTTGCTGAGATGATGGCGCCCTCTCTTGCGTTGAACCGGTTTTGTTCATTCAAATGAGAGGCTGACCTACCATAAGTTGTGTTCGTGTTAGACACCACAATGTGCACGAAGTATGCTTTACAGGAGATCACTTGGCATTTGAAACTAATTTTGATGCGGAATTTAACCAATTTTTGTTAACATTTTTTCCTCCATATTACATTAGTTTAATTTGTGATAGTTTATTCTGAATGGGTTTTGACTTATACACTTGTTTTTGACCATAGTTTTACAACTTAATTTACCGTGTCAACGACATGAGACGCCAACAAGCCGAGATTTTAAGGTGCTTCGCCCCTAAAATGGTTGACAATTCAGCCTACAACGCGCTATACTAGGGGAAAGCACAAGCTATCCACACACTGGAGTCTTTCATTGGAAGCGTTACGGGTTGTGCTTCGCAGAAAAGTTGAGCGGTTCACTAATAACAGTTGCCGGAGCTTTAAGAGGAACCGAAACCACGGCATGACTATCAGGCTCGGCATAGTATACGATTAGTTTCGACTAAGTAGGCGTTTGTAATGTGTAAAAAATTTTTTTAGCGCTGCAAAGTTAAGGACGAAAAAAACATGGACAACACAGACAACATTGCAGCGCTAAAAAGTTTCTACAGTATGTTCCAACTAGCCCCTACCCAAGCTCTTTTGTAATGTCTGTGCAAAATCTATGCACACATGCGTTCATTGCGTTTCGCCGTATCAGAAATGCGGCGACCATGACCGCAAATAATTCAAAGTATTGCGAGCTGCACTTGGTTAGAGTGGTAAGCTGTCACTGAATTGTGAAGCGGCCTTCGAACTTCTCGCCGCACAAGAAAACGGCCTTGCCGGCGCATTCGGTAAATGCCGACCCGGTACTGCGAATGGAGCAAACTCTACGAAGGTTGTCAAGTAAGGTCATTCGTTTTACTGACAAGAGTGGCACAAGTTTCCCTACCTTTTGTTTGTAAACTAGGAGGCTAAGGTTCATACCAATGCCACATTCAAAAGTCGTGAGAAGACATCAGTGAAATAAGCACTGAACTGAAAAATAGGAATTAGAATATTACGTCTTCAAGTCTCTCTTTACCCTAATGACGACGCCTAAAAGGTTACCAACTGCCTTACAAATAAGAGAGAAGATTTGTTAATGATGGACGTTTTTCGTGACAGACGGTGAGGGAGATAAGGCGCAAGCTGCAAGAGAGACGCTGTGATAGTGAGAGAGAGCGAGTGAAACTATTCCAAGGAAAATGGGATCGTTGATCCTCTATGCCTGGGTTCCTACCTCTAAGGTTCTACTAGCCTTGGCCGCCCGCAAGACTTGCTTCAAGAGCGCGAGTTTCACTCCCGGGTCCGAGTTGGCACAGCCTTGTGAGTTAAAACGCTGCAGTAAGAAAACACAATGAAATTTAAGGTTACAGTAAATATGAGATTCAATAATAGTATCAGCGCGAATGTCCGCGGATTCAGTTGTGTGATGGAAATCAGGGGCCTTATTGTACTCAGAAATTAGCGAAGAGGTTTAAAATAATTTCGCCGGAAGGTCTCTTCATAGATTAGTTTAAATCAAAGTCTCACTAGCGCGTTGCAGGCTGCTACTGATCACCAGTTATTTTATCGTCGCATGCTGCTATAATTAAGGCAACTGCGAAAATATAGAAGCGTGGTTGCAACAACAAAATTTTAAGTCAGCATGAAACGACGAAGGGTCCAGTACACTCTTAAATAAGAGAGAGTAAAAAGAGAGTCACGTCTACCTGACTCTCTTTGTGGTGGCCGATGATCACTTTTTTTTCATAAATTTAATCACAATACTCTGGTCGGCACTCCTGCATGAAATAGACGACTCCCTTGCTCCACGGGATTCAGTCAGGGACATGCATACACAGGGTGATTTTTTTTTAAAAGAAAGCTTTAGTGGCTGCTACCATGATAGAGTTCGTTGCTTTGGCCTGTGCATAAAATGATACACCGACGTCTACCGGTTGAGAATATAAAGAAGGCGGTCGTAAAATGCGGAAGCATTGTATTATTATGTGATGACTTCAGTTACAATGCTGCTGAAATAGCGCGTCGAAACGTTTGCAAATGCGCGGGGTTCTGAAAAATTTAAAGTCTTGCCCTCCAAGCGAAACATTGAGAGTTATGCAACGTTGGACAATGACAGCGCTGACAAATTTACGAAATTTTACACGTTTGCAAGTGAGGTTCGTAGATTCCTACGACTTCAAGTGCTGCAGAAAACATAAGCTTACTAGTGAAATGAGCATGCATGGTGCTGAAGGGGATTTCACTTCTTAGGACTCTCACATCGGTTTTCGAGATCAGGAGGGGTCAAACTATGATTACCGACTACAAAGTCATTCATGTAAAGTGCTTCAGCTTCCCTTTAAATAGCACGCGATTCGGCATCATACGTTCTTGCTTTATTATCACCAAACTCATGGCGTAGCACGCGATGACACGATGCGCTACGAACTTTCCCGTTCGAAGCGATCTCGTCACTGGTTGGTCTGATTCTTGCGATAAGCCCCTCTGCTTTGCCTACACAGCGGCTACTAATTCACTCAGCAAGGGTGCCGCCACTGCTCGAAGCTTTTACACAGTTTAACTTTAGTCTTCATTGTTGCCTGCTCCATCCTATGCAAAAATTGACTGAGGTTTAACTTTTCCAAGCGGCATGTATCGCTTTGTTTGGCAACGACTACGAACCCAGACGGCGGGTGAAGTAGCGCCGTTGTTGGCACATTTACGCGCTTGGTCAACATCACTATTACGAGCAAATCTTGGCTACCATAGGTCCCGTGTTTCAGCAGGCAACTTTGCCTTTGCTTGAGATTTTGCTGCCTGCCGTCTTGCTAATCTACTGGATGACTGGATTCAGCCGGTCGCGTGCACTAAACCGCGCAATTAGACGGCCCTGCCGATGCGCCATGTCTGGCGAGACTGAGTGACCAAGCACCGGCGAAGCAGCTGTTAAACCTTCGCCTAGTCACGTGGCACCACAGCGGTGAGGATGCGAGCAAGCGCAGATGCCACGCTTCTCCGCAGCGGATCACATGGCATGACGTCACGTGCTCTCGGGTGGTTTAAGCTCATTCCGACACGATAAATATCATTGATGTTCAATATTATACTTGTTCAGTACTTGCGGAATTGTCTACCATCAGTGACAGATAAATCTCATCAGCGTAATAAGTTATTGCACACATCGTGTGCATTCCTCGCCGACAAAAAATGTGCCGAGTTCAAAAAAGCGGAAATTAATTTAGAGTAATTCATGGTGCTCTACTGTATGTAAACGCTCAGCAGTCAACTCTGTTTTATGGAAAAAAATACCTACCTATAGTAGGGTAAAACCTAAGAATAAGTACGAACAGTGGCCATATCGATCAGCCTCCCACGCAGAAACAATTTGCATATATACTCTATACAATGACGTTTGCTCGTTTTCCTGATGCAAAACAATGCCCTAATGCCCTTCACCTTGAGATATTGTAATTTTCCTATAGAGATAGATGTTTGTGTCGCCGGTCTTAGAAAACTTGAAAGCCAGGACAATATTCTTCCGATATCGTGGTATCAGTACTAAGCATTATTTATTTAGACCGGAAGAAAACTATTTGCTTGATCATAAACACTCATAAGCTCACAGGGTTGCTTATGCATTCGGGTGAGACGTCCAGGACGCAAAAACCATCATTTCTTTTTCTTCTCAGTCAAGGCATTTATCCTGCCCAGCCTCCCTCAGAAGGCATTATGCACCTAACGTGGTTTCGGACTGCCTTCAGTAGAGGAGGCATGGAAGCTTTCTACACCTCACCAGGCTTTGCACTGCCTCCGTGTTCGGCCCCACTCTGACCAAGCGACGATGTTCTGTGATGACGTCACCATGCGACGTCGTGAATGGTTATCTGTGGCGTCATATAGTGACGTTGTCACGGAGGACGTTTTTTTGCATCACTTGTGTTGACGCCGACGCTGCGGGGTGACGCTCAATTTTTGCTTTTGATGGGGCATCTGAGGCTTTCGCCTGAAAACTGGTTGATTGATTGACCTGCGAAGAAAATATTATCGCGCTTCGAACGGAACCAAACGAGTACTACACTCTTCCAGAGGCGACGGCCAGGCGACGCGCATTTTTCGGGCAGCGACTGCATTAACGCGATAACGTTAAAGAGCTCGTGTCGCAGAAAAGCCGGTGTCTTCGTCGGCGTCGTTCGTTGCGACCGAAAAATTGCCTTTCTCCGCGAGTAAAAAGCGGAATAAAAAAGTCGAACGTCCCGACCATTTTTAGATATCTTGAGATGATTATATGATAATATTATTTGGAGTCTAACGTCCCAAAACCACGATATAATTATAAGAGACGCCGTAATGGAGCGCTCCGGAAATTTCGACCACCTGAGGTTCTTTAACGTGCACGTAAATCGGAGTACATGGGCCTCAAACATTTTCGCTTCCAACGAAAATGCAGCCGCCGCGGCCAGGATTCGATACCGCTACCTTCGGGTCAGCAGTCGAGCGCCATAACCACTAGACCACCGTGGCGACGCATTCTGAGACGAGTACTCACCAGAAGTAATATTTTGTTCAGCAACGGCGACAAGTATTTACCTTAATAGTCAGAAAGCATTTGGCTGGCCTTGGAACGAAAAGCAGCTGGTACTCCTCTCTTCTAGGTGTGTAAGGCGGGAGAAGCGCAGTTTTGTCGTCGGAGCTAATTTTTAGGTGGTAGCCAACCTTGACACACGTTTCTCTGAATGTGTTTCTGGTTAGACAAAAAGGGTCACGATTTAGATTAATGGGAACTCTACTGTGGGAGAGATATGAACTGAGCCGTTACGTGAAAAGCGCTTATAAAACTATTTGAGGATCTAGAGTATTATCAGAGTGCGTTAAGCATTCCCGAATATGGAAGAGCGGATCGAAGTCACCGCAGAGCGCTGCAATTGGAGACAATGGTGCGAAAATTCTCACGGAAACCTCGCTCGTTTCACCAACATTAGGGACGCCGGTTTCTCCACTACTTCTTTTAAAACTGGAGACCTCAGCTTTATATATACATCATTTTTGCAAAGGCTCTGAAAACATATGCAGTAAAACCACTAAACTGTATAAAAGGTATTTTAATAGAAATCATTAAATGTGTTTTAGCCTAATGATAACGCTTAGAACCTTGACACATCACTTTTTTTGTCGTAAACAACTCATGCACGGCCGCGGAAACGAGACGGAATGTGTAGCATTCGAGATTATCGCCGGCAGCGCGCCGGCACGCTGCCGGAGCCGATCGCGGAGGCTATGCGGTATGCTTGGTAACGGACATTGCTCGGGACAGATTGTGCCAGAGAGCGAACGCCTATAAGCGCATCAGCAGATACTGTGAGAACTAATTCACAATGAACCTGGCAATAATGAAACGCAAAGAATCTGAAGTCGCAATAAATGTGATGTGATAGTCGGGATTTATAAGCTCATAACGGTATCAGCGCGAACGCTCGCGAATTCTGTTCTGTGCAGAAAAGAGGACATGTTGCCGGTTTCGAAAATTGGAAAAGATGTGTAAAAACATGGCTGATCCCTCCGTCATAGGAATCGGTAAAACACGAAAGTGAAACGTGTCATCACAGAAGTAGTGCTTATTGTGGAATGATATAAGAGATCTCGTACAAAGTCTTATTGGTGTTTGACAGCTACATGGATTGACGTGACATGGATTCAACCAGGTTGACGCCTAGTGGCCCATCTCCATCGCGACGACTAACGCCCATGGTCATAATTTGCCGTTCTGGTAGCTGAAGTTTTTAACATATACCTGGACACAGCCTATCGTGAATCACGCGCAAAGATAGCACCAACAAGCACCTAACAAACGTGAGTACTCGATATGCACTTCTCCAAATTGTCGCAAATCAAGCAACACGGGACGCAGAGGTTCGTAGCTTCAGCCGCGAACGCGCGCTGGCGTTTCATGTCCCGCTAGCATCTGTGTCGCTAAACCAAGGTAGGACATTCGCCCGTCCACATCGTTGCCTTTCTTCTGCGCTTGCTACAGCAGTTTTATTAGTCGGTGCTTTCGCACTCGAAGCAGTCGGTGGTGAACCACCGTTGGTGCATTTGGGAGCTGCAAAATTCCGACAACGAGACGTCGCGCGCTAACACAAAGCGAAAGGCATAGAACGTAACTGCTTCTAGGGCGACTCTGCGATGGTAGCGCGGCCAGAGTTCTTCACTGGTATCGATACGCATTAACCTCCGAGATTGAGCGCTGGCGCGCGATCTCGGAGGCCGTGCTTTATCTGCGTCGTCACCGAAGCGCTCTCTATCAGCGGTAGTGTCATGTGGCATTACTTCACTTGACCGCTCACAGACGGCGGCACCGCCCCGCCCCACCTGGCCCCGCCAACAGAGAGCACCGTGCGATAGTGAATGTGTTAGGGATATAGGGCTCGTTTGTGGAGTGTTGTGCTTCTGCCTCGGTGGCTTAGTCGGCTGAGCGCCGGCGCTTATTGTTGTGGAGCAAGAGGTCGCGGGCTCGATTCCCGGCGGGGGAACATTTCTTAGTTTTTCCTTTCTCGTCCGTTAGCGTCCATTTTATGAACATCATATCCGTGACGGAAGTCACTAAAATCTTCGTGGACCCCTGCACAAGACACTTTCGTGTTAAAAAATTCAACGTATAATCGCCTCTGGAATTTGTTTAAATGTTGTTGAAGCGTTTGCTACTAATCACGTGATCTTTGTTCGTCGTTTGGTATATGTGTGAGGAACACTGCCAAACCAACCGTGAAATGCAACAGTGCTGTTGGGACAGCAGTGTGTTAGGACAGCATGAACCTCGTTGTTCTCGTTGTTCTCGACGCCGTCTGGTATCGCGATCTTGTGATTACTGCCCTTGTTCAGCGTTGAGACCTTCCCTGGAAAGTCGCTGTCGGGCAGCATCGCCCCGGCGTCTTCCCTATTTTAAACCGAAAATTTTTGCGCCTCCCTGGTTGGTCCGTGAGTGCCGAAAACGCACTGAAGAAAAGCGAATTTTCACAATTGAACTGTTTGAGCATCTGGTAGTATTGAAGTAAGGTTAATTTCGATACTAGAAATGATGTTGTCGATGGGTATGAAAAGAAATTGGAAGCTAAAGTACACAAATACATGTTTTAAAATCCGTAGACGCAGAATGTAGTAAAATATTTAGGAACTTCGCAATCAAGTACTGCGGTATGAAGTTCAGAGGAGTTTTGATAAAATATAAAGAAAAGCAGAGTGGGCGATTCGCATGCAAAAACTAAAAACAAAGATGGCCATTAATATTTACTCAGGTGGACAAAAATCATTCACAAGGGGAAAATCTGTGCGATATTATAAAGGGCAACGTTTTGTATTTGAAGTCAGAGCTGGATGAACGAAGACAAAAGCATATCCCCATCGGCGGCGATGTGTACAATTCTACACATCAACTGCGGAGGCGCATCGCGCACTACGTGTTTCTTTAAATGGCTTGAAACTCAGCGTGCATATTTTACAGGCTTTCTGAGCGGACAATTAGTGGTCATCTATATTAACTTGTGCTGCGCATTCCTGCAGAGGATCACTTTGCTGGAGACACTACCATGTTCGACGATCGTTCGACGTGCCGTGTTCCAGGACCAACGTCAACAGTATTTGTTTTCTTTGGTCGAAACGAATACAATATTATTCTACTTGAACGAACGTCAGGTAAACCAACTATTCAATTGTGCGATTTTTTTTAAATCGCCGCCGAAGCACCATTGGACCCAATGCTTAACGAAATATAGTGCAGTTTAACGAAATATAGTGCATAGCACATTTCAATTCTACGAACATATTTTGTGACACCGTCCAATGCCTCCGACGTCAGTATTCACAAGTACAACCGCACTTTCTGTAGCATAGGGTTACCGTGGCACTCCGCGATCAGTTCAACCAGCGGTGCGCCACCGGCGCCAACCATGGTGGCCATATGCTACGCCGATGACGGCACTTCATACCACGTGACGAGGAGCATGACCCTGATTACAGCACTGAAACCGGTGGCTGGAAGTAATTGTCTGAATGACTTGGTAGAGACAGCGCTTTACCATTGGAGGACTATGGCAATTGTGACTCTCGCGTTGAGACAAGGACGTTGCGACAGAAGAGATTGCAGGAAGCGTCCTACCTCAAGAGGAAGAAGAGGAGAAGAAGGCAGTCGGCGTTGACCGGTGCAGCTCGGAACGACCACCCGTGCTTTTTGGTTCTGATGGATTGGCTGTTTCGAGAGCTAGTAGCGGTTTTCCTTTGCATTCTTGCGGATTCACTGATAAGTTTGAAAATCGTCAGCTGAGGCCGATGTCTAAACACTCCCTAGGGTTTCTCCCCTTGGACGGCATGTCTCCCACCTAACGACCT